>NC_136059.1:1205302896-1205572896 GCF_964261635.1 Lissotriton helveticus
GCTAAAGCCATACCCTTAGCGGACTTAGGCTTCTAGAACCCCCCCGGACCCCCTGACTCACCAGACGCTTTGGGGTGCCTGTCTTGTCTTCCCTCCTCCACGCCTCGGTCCGACAGGGTGGCTAGCACCGTTGAGCGGAGGGCGTGGAGGTGAGAGACAGTCACTTCCGTTTCCGCCTGCGAGTGGCCGGTTAGCGGTCTAGTCGCGGTGAGACAGACGGGCTGAGGGCTTTAAAAGGCATCCAGGAACGTGGGACGAGTGGCGGTGAGTGAGCAGTGGCAGGGCTCGCAGCTGCTTTGCGCGCTGTTATTGTGTACTGTGTTTTTAATTGTGCTCACGTAGCGGTTTTACGGACTGTGCTGCACAGCATACCTTCATTTTTAAAAATCTTTATTTCTGCACGGTAATTGGATGCACTCTTAGCAGTGTCTCCGCTAAAGCTAAAGCCATACCCTTAGCGGACTTAGGCTTCTAGAACCCCCCCGGACCCCCTGACTCACCAGACGCTTTGGGGTGCCTGTCTTGTCTTCCCTCCTCCACGCCTCGGTCCGACAGGGTGGCTAGCACCGTTGAGCGGAGGGCGTGGAGGTGAGAGACAGTCACTTCCGTTTCCGCCTGCGAGTGGCCGGTTAGCGGTCTAGTCGCGGTGAGACAGACGGGCTGAGGGCTTTAAAAGGAGGATGTCATACCGGGAGCGCAGCGGACGTGCGCAGCGGGCGCGACGAAGGCGCGCCGAAGTGTCGCCAAAGTCGAGCCCGTCTGCGCCCGTCCGCGGCCGGTTGCGGGCTAGGGTGACGACCCCTGGTCGTAAGATCCGCTGGTCTAAGGAGCAGCTCCTTGGCTTCCGATCGCGCACTAAATCCAAATGCATGCATGGTATGACGAGTGATGATAGGGATTGTCCTCAATGCGGCTACTGCTTTACTACCTTGCTGCGGGACACTACGGAGCAAGCACTTTCTTGTGGCCTCCTTAATGTAAGATCATTACGCAAACATAGACTTGATGTCTATGAGATGATCCTTGATAAAAAGTTTGACCTAATGTTTCTCACGGAAACTTGGTTAGACCAGCTTTCCGACTCAGATATTATTGAGGCCACGCCGGAGAACTATTCTTGGGTTAGGCAGGATAGGCCTGAGGGGGTGGGAGGGGGGATTGCTATTATTTTTAGGAACACTTTGGGCTGTTGTCTGGAGCGCATGATGATTGTGGAGAGTGAGGCGGGAGTCTTCACGATCCAAATCAACGGGGGCGCAACGATTAAAGGCTGTCTGATATATCGGCCGCCAGGGGCCTGTACTAAGTTCAGAGAGAGCCTGCTTGAAAATCTTATGGAGGCTACCTTACGCAGGGATAAATTCCTCCTTTTAGGAGACCTGAACATTCACTTAAATTGCCCTGAGGATACAGGGGCTAAGGACTTCTGCCGGGATATGCTAGCTCTTCAACTTGAATTGAAGTTATCGGACCCCACGCACCGCCAGGGACACCTGCTGGACCCAGTTTATGCTAACTGGGGAGGTGTGGAGGTGTCCGGTATAGAGCCTATCCCTTGGACAGACCACTTTCTGGTGGCATTCTCCATACAGAGCTTAAAATCCAACAAATCTAGTCAGGCACCCCCCAACTATCTCAGGAGGAAGTGGGCCAAATTCTCGGTGAAAGATTTCAACCAAGCTTTAAGTAAGGGTGGCCAGCCGGGTGGCGAAGACATTGAAACAGTGGTCTTAAATCTGAATCAGCGCATTATTGAAGCGCTTGACCAGACAGCCCCTCTCTGCCGCACTGCCATGGGTGCTCGGAAAGAACGCTCTGCCCCATGGTATAGTAGTGAACTGAGGTTAACAAAGGCAGACTGTAGGCGAGCTGAAAGAGCATGGAGGGTGGCGTATGACAATCAGGCCAGAGAATTGTTCTTGGAAAAAAGGCGCCTGCACCATAGGCTGATCAAAAAGTCTAAGGCGGCCTACTATGCTGGACAAATCCTGGGGTCGAAGAATTCGGCCAAAGAACTCTTCGGTATTTACAAGTCTTTGACCACGGTAAAATCATCTACTGAGCCGGAGAGTTCCTCTACGGAGTCATGTGACCGTATTGCCGAATATTTTTCAACTAAAGTCGAGAAGATCTACTCGACTTTCCCCAACCCGACAACAGGGATTGACCTCGCAGCAGCCTTTGCGGACACGGAGTCGGCAGGGCACCTCACTAACTTCTACACCCCTCCACCTGAGGACTTAGTAGTGGTGTGCCGCTCTGTTAAATCAGGGTCCCCGTGGGACCCAGTGTCTCCCAAACGCCTGGCGGAAAGCCTTGAAGTTTTGGAACCTTATATGAGGCATGTCCTGGACATCTCCTTCAGTGCGGGGAAGCTCCCTGAGGGATGGAAACAGGCGGTGGTGCTCCCGCTCCGAAAGAAACCCCACCTAGGCTTCGAGGTATTAGAGAATCTGAGGCCCATCTCCCTCCTGCCGTTTCTGTCCAAAGTGGCAGAAAAGGTGGTTAATACTCAAATTATGAAGCACGTGGAAGAGACGGGATTGCTCCACGCGACACAGTTTGGCTTCAGGCCACGCCATTCCACCGAGTCTGCCCTCCTTATGGCAACGGAACATCTGAGGGAGGGGGTGGATGCAGGCCAAACTATGGCCCTGATCTTGTTGGACCTCAGCGCGGCGTTCGACACTGTAGCTCATAACATCCTGCTACAGTGTCTGAACAGAGGTGGCATCTCTGGCACCGCGCTGAGATGGATCCAGGACTTCCTCATGGGGAGAAGCTTCCGAGTTAGGCAGGGAGACTGCTATTCAAAGGGGGTTCCCTTGGGCCAAGGCGTACCGCAGGGTTCGTCATTGAGCCCGACCCTTTTTAATATGTATGTCGCGCCGGTTGCCTCGATTGTGGAGAGTCATGGTCTCCAATTGGTCTCGTATGCCGATGATACGCAGCTGGTGATCTCCCTATCGCACGCGCCCTGTCTTGCTGCCGATGGCTTCCGCTCGTGCATGAAAGATCTTGCCGAGTGGATGGCTATCAATTGTTTGAAGCTTAATGGCAACAAGACAGAGGTGCTGGTGGTGGGGAGAGCCCAGTCTGCTTGGTCATCGGCATGGTGGCCTCCTTGTCTTGGACCAACCCCGACCCCCTGTCAAGAGGCACGCAATCTCGGGGTGTGGTTTGATGCGGATCTTACTTTTGGCCCCCAGATTAATCGGGTGGTAGGAGTCTGCTTCGGGATTTTGAAGAAGTTGAGAAAGGTCCTCGACCTGCTCCCGATTAGCGCCCGTCAAACCCTGGTTCATGCCCTGGTGACAGCTAGGTTGGATTATGGGAACCTGCTGTACCTGGGGGCTTCGGAGAAAAGCATGGCACGCCTGCAAGTGCTGCAGAATGCGGCAGCTCGTTTGATTCTTAGGCTGCCCAAAAGGGCGCCTTCTAAGGCGGCGCTTCAGAAGCTACACTGGCTCCCTGTAAGGAGAAGAGTGGAGTTTAAAGCCCTCTGTACCTGTCATCGAATTTTGAATGGCAGGGCACCCGGCCCTCTGAATAAATTGATCGAAGTGTATCAACCAACACGTGCGCTTCGATCCGCAGGGGGTGGTCTCCTTAGGATCCCTAGAGTCAAGAAAGCCCGTATGGGAGGCAGGTCCTTCAGATGCTTGGCGGCCAATAACTGGAACAAACTACCAGTGGACCTGCGCTTGGAGCCGGAGGAAGCCAGGTTCCGAGCGAGACTGAAAACATTCCTCTACACAAAATAATGGTCGGCTCTGTCTGTGTGATCCCTGCCTGCTGCCTCTTCCTCTTTCAGCGCGTGGACACGCCGGTGTGCGTAACGCAGCGCTCTACAAATGTCCCAATAATAATAATAATAATTGTGAAACCGAGCGACAAAGGGGGCGGTATCACTGTTTTAGATAGTGATTACTACAAGGAACAGATCTTGCTTATGCTCAGTAACCAAGAACACTACCTTAGAGTGGCTAACTACCCGTCCAAAAGAATTATGACTGAGATTTCTAATGTTACATATAGTGCCTTACAACGTGGGTCTATTTGCAAACAGGAATTTGATTTTCTGAATAAATCCTTTTTCAAAATACCAGTCCTTTATGGACTTCCTAAAATGCATAAAAGCCTCACATGTCCACCTTTTAGGCCTATCGTTTCGACCATTGGGTCCCTTACCGAACCGCTTTCGAAATTTGTAGACTCTTGTCTTTCTCCAATTGTAAGTGGCCTCCCTGCATTTGTCCGTGACACCGGACATCTCATTACTAAAATTGAGGGACTTGAATTCAATACTGACTCCGACTTACTTGTCTCTTTGGATATTGAGGCACTATACTCGAATATCCCCCAAGAGGGTGCCCTCCAAGCTGTCAAAAAAATTCTCAGAGACTCTGATTGTCCTTCTGAGAAACTGTTTGTCCTCGAATGCCTAGGTATTGTATTAAAGGAGAACTATTTTGAATTTGACAAGTCCATCTATAAACAAGTTCTTGGCATCAGCATGGGGGCGGCATGTGCTCCGAACGTGGCCAATTCCTGTATGGGGGTTTTTGAGGAGAAACACATCTACAATGAGATGGCCCCGTTTTTTGAAAACGTCACGAACTATAACCGGTTCATAGACGATATCTTTTTCATTTGGCGGGGGACACGAGACCAACTTGATGAATTTATCCTATGGATAAACCTCTGTGACTCCCATCTCAAATTCACAGCGAACATCAGCTCCTCTAAAATTGAATTTCTTGACACCTGGATTCAGGCTATTAATGGACACATAGAATTCTCCCTTTACACCAAGCCCACAGCACGGAATACCCTTCTGATGTACGATAGCTTCCATCCTCGTACACAAAGAAACAGCATACCGTTCAGCCAGTTCCTCCGGCTTCGTCGGAATTGTACTGACCCTAGGGACTTTGAAACACATGCCACTGTCATGAAGAAGAAATTTCTCGACAGGGGATACCCTAATAGGCTTATTAGATATTCCTATAAAAGAGCCAAATATTATAACCGAGAGGCTCTTTTAGAATCAAAAATCCAAAAACCTGAGGACAAGTTGGTGCTAGTTACTACCCACTCCAACTTTAATGATAAACTCCGATACATCATTAATTCACAGTGGCATCTGCTTAACCTAGACAAAAATATGGAGAAATTCGAGAAACCTATAATTGAGCTTCCCTCCCTGATGTACCCATGGTCAGTCAATGCAGCATCAAAGGGACTAACCCCATTACTGGGAGTCATAAGTGTGGCGGATGTCACGCTTGTGATAATATCATGACTGTCCCTGAATTTAACTGGAACAAAAAAAGAATTACGTTGAAAGATATGACAAACTGCAGAACTAGTAACGTCATATACTTCATTACATGTCCGTGCTCCAAGGGCTATGTAGGAGAAACGGGCAGGGAATTCAGGACCAGGTTTTCGGAGCATAAATCTTGCATCAGAAACCTACGCCCTGGAACCCCGCTTGTTGCACACTGGAAAGCCCTTAATCACACCCTGGAAGATCTGAAATGGCTTATTTTGGAGAAAATAAAAAACCCTAAGGATGGCAACATTGATGCTATCAGAGCCAAAAGAGAAGTCTTCTGGATTTTTTATCTTGAGACGGCTGTCTCAGGATTGAACGAATCTATACCCGGGGAGAATGCCATTCATTGAATGGCCTCGAGATGTAGCATTTCTTTTTGTTCTTCCACATCCGTCCAGTCCTTCTGTTCGAGACCTAATTTTGAGAGAGTTTCTGTTTAAGTTTGAGTGTTACTTGTTTGCTTTATTCTTTATAATTTCTTCCTGTTTCATTTTAGTCGATTCTTTTCTTCTTATATATTTCTCTTGATAGTGTTTATTATTTCCTTCTCGGTCATACCTTTACTTCTGGTCCCTTTATTTTATTCATTTTTTATTTGTCGTATCCCTTGGTTTTTTTGCCTGCCCCACCTTCGGTGTTTTATGTTTTGGACCGTGCCTTGGGTTTATTGATATGTATACCTCTTCTTTAGTTGGTTCTGATAGTCTGTCTTCATTGTTTCCTACTGTGGAGTTGTTTATTCTTTGCCCTTCGTCTATTTTCATTTCCCTACATCCACGTCGTTGTCCCTTCTTGATTTCCATTGCGTTCAGGTGCGCTGCATTTCCCCTCCAGCACCTGTATATAATCCCACTGTCCCTCCTGCTTTCCCCTATCGACAAACCGTATCGCTGGAAGGTGAAGGAGTCACCCGGTTTTCCTCGATCCAGGACACCATTTATACTTGTACCGCCGGGCCGTTTCAGGTCAGTGTAGTCGGATCTTGTGTGTACTTTTTGCGGGCTTCGTGTGTTCCATCCTCCCGATCCTTCTTCTCTCGCAACCTCTCTTTCACTTTTCTTACTTTCACTCTGCTGAAAATTCCTCTGCTGTTTTTGCCCTTTTAGGCCCCCTATTCCCCGGGTTTGAAGTTTTTCCATATCGTGATGTCTCCCGTCTTCGTCTCACCGCAATCAAAGGACTGCTCAATTCTTTTACATTGAGGTAGGTTTCAGTTCGTTGTGTGTCAATTCTGTACCGTGTTAGAAGCACGACCTCCTTATGATCTGTGAAGCTTATTGCTGTTTCATTGCTTTTTAGGTCGTTTTTCATTGTTGGCTCCGGTGCTACTTCCTGTATTGTATCAGTGCTTGTTATTCCTTTTGAGGTAGTTCTCCCTTCTTTAGACCACACTTATTTCACCATGCGTTGTCCTATTGTTACTTGTATAGATGTGTCACCCCTGTCTTTATTTTTATATCCCCATCAGATACCTGGAATGTTTCCGTTGAATTGCTTTTAAACCTGGTTCCCTCTTACACCTGGATCCCCTGTGGGCCTATTCTAAAATGCAAAATTTCTGACCAGTGGAACCCTGGGATTACGATCCACGTTTTCATTATTTTACAATCTGCTGACCTCTTTACATATTTAAAGGGGCCCCGTTATTGTAGGGTATTTAGGTAGGCTACCTTTACTTGAAACCTTGTTTCTGGTTACAGGTGCACTAATTATGGGGCGACCGATTTATGTATTTTCTTATACTCTTTACACATTTATGTATTTTCTGATACTCTTGACACACTTCTTTAATCCTTGAATATACTTTTTCGGTGCTTGTAAACTTTGGGGATATAAGGAGAGCTGATCTTTATTGATATGTATGTGCCTGGCTGATTGAAACCCCTACGTCTTGCTGACTCTAATTTCAGGCCACCTTGCTCTTGTTTATGAAATTTTTATCCTGAGTTGTCCCTAATTTTTCCTTTTTGCCCACAGAATACCCACCCACAGCCTTGCTGCTACTAGGACCGCTTCTCAGGACCTTGTCACAGACATTATCTATTCTGTTTGTCTGTGCAATATCTTAAGTGCGCCCTGATGAAGGAAGCCTCTATTGGCACTTGTCCGAAACGCGCGTCGGCGCTTTTCTTGTCTTTGTGTGTAGTGATATGGATGTGAATGTCTGTGTATGAATTTGACTGTATAAAAGGGATGTTTGGATGTACGAGTGGATCTATTTGTTGCCTTGTTTGAAGTGTCACTGCGTGTCCTAGGTTTTAGACTGTTCTTGCATGTTTTTGATTATGTATATTCTTCCAAAATGCTTTGTATTGCTCAAATGTAATTATTCTATTTATTATAAAAAATCATGTTGATTGTCAAAATGAAAATTAAAAACTTCTTTTGAATAAATTTATTCTTTTTGTGGTGTGTGGTATACTGCTGATATTAGTTAAACTTTGATCCTTGTTATTCAAGGGAACACCCCTTTCATGTTTTTTCCTCTTCCGGTCCAGGGAAGACATGGCTTGGCAGTTCGGGCTGGACTGTTCCCATGAGGCACAGAGTCAGACTGATTTGCATATAGCCATGTCTGAACTGGGGTGGCAGAGTGGGCTAAAGAACGGTGCTGGATTAAACCCAGATCTTTTGACTGGGTGTGAGTGTTTGATTGATTCAGATGCTCCGTCCATCACCACCCCCTTTTGTACCGCTTTTGGCCGCCATAAGTGTGGCAGGATATGCTCAGACGTGAGTCCCTTGCTCACTTTGACACTGGATTCAAGCAAGCCGGGCTGAAGACAGCTGGAATGCCAGAAACCGGTCCTTGTTTTTTTAAACAAATAACAACGTGAAACATCCACATCACTCAGTGTTTTTTTAATGTATATTTTTATTTAAAGCATATGGTGGCCATGTTTTAGGTGACGTTATGTTTTCCTTTGTATATTTTGTCAAATGCCTGCAATATATATAATTTAAAAAAAGTAACCATTGCACGAACATGATGAGGCCAGAACCTAATGTCTTTGCAAATGCATGTTGTTTTCTGTAAAATCATTTGGGGGCCACTCCACTCTTACCTATTGGCGCAAGAACCACTGACACCTTATTGGCTGGAATTTTACCTTCCAGCCAATGGGAAGAGGAGAGAACGAAAACCACGCCCCCGAATGCGAAAATGGCTTTGCTTTCCTCAAAGAAATGGGACTACATAGCCCCGAAGCCAGTCGCACAGCATCATGCCGCTTCGTTTGCGTGCATGTTTCATCCAAACTTTTATCCAATATTTTACATTTTACATTTTTAACCATGTTTTTGAACTCATCCTTCAATAGATTCCCACTCTTTTAATCCATGATCCACGTTATGGTATTTTGCCAATTTTCAGGTTTCTTATATTCTAATTGTGCCGATCCGGGCCTCTTGAAAAGAATACGATTAGTGCCAAAAGTCCGTCACAAGCAAATTTTATTATCAAATAAAACCCAATGCATTTCGGGTCTCTCCGTGCCCTTCTTCGGGGGTCACTCATTTGCCTGTGTGCAGAAACCTTCCTTCTCCGCCATTATGCCTCCAACGATGAAGCCATTTTCCTGAAGCCATTTCAGCCCGACCGCCGCCGGAAGAAGTCGTCCTCAGGTGAGTGCTTGTCTCTCATCGTCGTCTTTCTTTCCTTCTTTCCGTCTCCATATCCCCCTTTCTCTTCTTGTTCAGATGGTAGGCCTATGTTTGGTCCCAGTAACAAATGCCAGGGTCGCTAAGCCTGCAAAGCTTTAGAATGCCCTGCTCAGAAAGCGCCCGCGAGCTGGAGCCGGAGGGGGGGCGAGGCTGCGCCGTGACTCTCATCCGGGCATCCCGCCTGCAGCGCGGGCATTACTCACGCTCCCACTGCCAGCATGGTTACCTCTCGCAATATGCAGTCGGCTGGCTGGAGCACGAGGACAGCAGTCGCCCAGCTTACCAGCTGTGTGCCACCTTCGTTTACAGGCCTTGGCGCCTTAAGCATCAGTTCTTCCTAGATTGTAAAGATCAGGTGAAGTGGCTCCTTGCCTCCATTTTGTGCTGTTCAGGCTGCTAATCTCGGTGGGACAGGGGTGTAACTTTGGTCCTTTCATGTGGTTTTACTCTGCGTGCCTGGGTCTGAGTTGATTGGGGCCCGTGCCCATGCTATTAGCGCAGACGTGTCTCGTGGTGGAGAGGTCTTGTACTTTAACCTTGCGGGCTTCACTGATCTAGGTTTATAGTCGGAAACTTTGTGGGAGTCTGCGCGCGTAGCAACAGTTAGGCTTAGAATTACAAATATGCAGCTCGTCGGCTCCAGGCGTCTCCCTGGAAACCACTCGGCAATGCACGTAATGTCTGTGGAATTTGGACCCCCGGCCATGCTCGGGAACGTATCAAGGCTTTACTAGAAGTGACCCCAAGGCTGCCGGGAGCGAGCCCCACCCGGCCTGGAGCCAGTCCTCGAGACATCGCATAGAAGAGACCGGGGGGGTGGAGGGCCTCTTATCTAAGCGTGTCGTGTGTCCAGGTAGTCTCTCCGCTCCATGGCAACCAAGCCTGCGTCTTGTCGTACCCGTTCATTATTTGTGTAGCTTTGACAAGCGTTTCTTTGTCATAGAAACCCTCTCCGACTTGGCACATTTCCATGTGGCCTATTTCTGTAAATCCGGTCTGCCCTGCTTTTCACCTTTGTAGTCACATATTTGAAGTATACTTTGTGCAGGTCTGCGCGCGTGTTGGATGCCACGGTTGTGTTTGGCGCTTTCTTTATGTTGGGGACCTCCCTGCCGTGCATGCAGCGGCGTTTGGCCAAGCTATCGAATTCCAGAGCTTCAGGTTACATGCCTGGAACATGTTCTCTGGCTGCGGGGCCCTCTGGTTCCACGCTTCACACATGACCAGAAACCTAGGATTGGCGATACTGTCCGCTTGCATCCCCGCCATCTGATCTACCATGTCTTGGTTCTGGGAGGACTCCCCTGCTCATCAGAACTGCCTCCAGTCTTTCATTTTACAAGAAACTAAAGCTATGCCTAGAGCTCAGACTGCCGGCTCCATCCCTTTATGTTGCACCTGGATACCATTCTGGGCTGCAGTCGTAGAGTGCCAAATTTATGAGAAGGTCTCTTAGCTTCGCACAGTCCAGGTTTTCGGGTAAACCACTTTGCCCTCAAGCAAGGAAACTGACTGGATGTAATGTAAGATGCAGCAGCCTGTGTGCTGTTGCATCTGGGGCAGATTTCTTGAACCGCTCTGGTGTTGTCTTGTCACGTTTTTCACACATGGCTCTTGAAGACTTGTGATTTGTTGACCCAGTGATGGTCGCTTCTGCATGGTTTGGTAGAGCCGAAGCCAAGGAGGGTTGGTAACTCTTGCCACCTGTAGCCGCAAACTATGGGAGCTGCTGGTTAGGGGCGTCTGCTGGTTTACCCCAAGTTTTACATATCTAAAAGGCAGTTCCTGCTGTGGATCTGGTTTTTTTTTCGTGCCTCTCTTCCCTCCTGCTTGTGATCTGTTTTTTTTTTCGTGGCTCTGTCTGTGTGGCTCTGTCTGTCTGTGTGTGTGTGTGGCTCTGTGTGGATAGCTTTTTTTGTAGGTGGCTCTATGTGTGGGTGGCTCTGTATGTGTGTGTGTGTGGCTTTGTGTGTGTGTCTCTGTGTGGGTGTAAATGCAATAGGTCATGCATTTGCGAGCGATTAAGCTATTGGCATTGTAAATGACAATGCCATTTATTTAAGATGAAGCTATTGGCAATGTAAATGACCATGCCATTGATTTATGTTTTTTTTTTTAATGTCATGAGCAATGCCAATAGCTCTACCTTTAATAATGCCGAGACCATTGCATTGTAAATACTTGTTTGTAAAGGCGAGAGGAAGAAATCCTCACTCAGATAAGCAGTCAAATTGCAGGCTGGAACAATGCCACAATGTCACTCTAATGCTGTATGATAGCAACTTAAACAGAAAAGAAGCAAACAATCATGGAATTGGGTACCCTAAAAGGAGTCAAATAGCCATTAAGATAACATATTAAGATAATATTAAGATGTCTATTTGGTTTCTGCAGTAAATCATGTTCTGTAGCCAATGAGTAATTTCCGGGACCAAGTAACTCATCCAGAACATCGCCACCCGCCTTTTGGTGAGTAGTAAAGCCATGCTGACAAATCACCATACCCTACTGGGAACATCAGCCGTTGTCTGTAGCATAGCCAATTATGGGTCCAGTCCAAAGGGAATATTGATCATTGATTGTAACATTGCAAATATTTGGACCCAATCAGCAGATAATTCAGTGCAAGACCATACCATATATATAAAGCCCACATTCGTCTGACCAATCTTTTTACAATTGTTATTGGTGTTAGGAGTAAATGTAGCCATGCACTCTCGGGTGTAGTAACAGCTATGCACAAGTTTAGCAATTTAAGTTTGAAATTAAATGGTACATGTTTAACTTGTACGGCGAGGGATTGAGCATGTACTCCTACTTGGGTAATGTGTAAAGTGGAGTTGTATTTGGAAACTTCCTTTGCGGTTCTAGAGTGTTTTGTTGTTGAAGAAAGACAGTTGGCTTGGGTTGTCTTGAGAAAGTTATTTATTTGAATCCATCCTGATTGTTTCAATGTATTATGATACTGTAGTTGGTTCGACAGCCAACTACGGTAAAATAATACCATTCTCGGTTAAGTTGATGGACAGTCTTAGCTTAGACAATAGGTCCTGTCCGAATATATTGACCGGGGAGGAAGGATAATACAGCAGTTGTTTCAGCACCTTGTGTTTCCTTATTCCAAACTCGAGGGCTCTGTGAGGGAGACCTCGGCCACGGAACCCAAGATTCCCTGTATTTTGGCAGTAGTGTTTGAAATGGGGCCTGCTTCCTCCTGCAAAAATGACATTGCCGCCCCTGTATCCACTAGAAAGTGGTACAGTGTTTTGCCAATTAGCATCATGACTACGGAGCCCTCCTCTGAGCAGCCCGGGCCTGACAATGGGGTGAATGCGATTTTGAGTGTCTGGGTAGACTGTGGTGCCCCTTTCTTTCCCTCAGTGCTTAATTTGTAAAAAAAGAAGTGCAGGTGCTGAAAATTTTGCCAAGGAGGCCACTGCTCACGTCTTCCTCTGGTGAGCCCCACTTTCAACACTCTCACTGCCTCAGTCTATATCTTCTAACCATGATCTGTTGTCTGTCCCCTAAGTCTTTGCTCTAAGTGTCTATCCTCTCACCTCTCTAATTGTTTTCTATCACCTTTGTCACACCCTGTATTTCTGATTTGCCCTCTATTCATTTTAGCCCTGCCCATTTTTTATCTCCACTTTTATCCATGCTCTGCTCTCTTTCCCCTCGATCTTGGCTCTTTACTATCACTCTCAATCAGCGATTAGCTGTGTCTCTATTTTATCATTTGTCTGCTTTTTTTCCTCTGCGCCATGACGCACAAATGTTGTGTTGGACCACAGCCGCATCGAGCATATTGAGGATAGCAGCAATGCAGAGCTGTCGTATATGTTACTCTGGCTATGCAAAAAGTGGAAAGTCCACACTTACTTTCATTTATTCTTCCTCAAGAGCCCTCACTCCCAAGTTCCAAATGCGCTCTTGCAGCTTCCTTGCCTCAACGCCGTCATGAGCCAGCCCCCTGCTACAATTATCCAATGGGAGGTTTAGGCTCAGGCAGTGGCAGGGTGCAGCAGACTAGGGGAATAGAATGCAAGGCATAGTTTGTCGATGACTTCTTGGATTTGTGATCAGAGTGATGACATCATCACTAACGTGGTGATACACAATCATGCCTGCCTGGACAGGTATATGCCAGCATGCCAATGAACATTTACCAGCCAGTCACCATGCAATGAATGTTATTCTATTTATTTTGAATTGAACAATTAATATTGAGACCACCACCTGCAGGTTCAGAAATTGTAGCCCCGGCCCTGTGAAACAAGTGCAGGTGCTGAGCACCTGAAAGCACCTGCTCAAATTAAGCACTGCTTTCTCTCAGGTTGGGGGGTCCCACTTTGTTCTTTTGCCCTCGCTATCGGACCCTGACAAGTTACAGCCGGTTTCCAAGATGTCACAAGCTCTGGGGTCATGTGGATTACAAGTTGAGGTCACCCTGCTGTTGACACATAGTTCAAGTAGGGCTTCTTGTTTAGCCCTTCTCTGACCTGTATATCTGGTCCATATGTGAGACTTTATGTGCTCAATGAGCTTTATGTGCTCAGTGTTGTTATTGAATGTTCTCCCCTCAGGCCAGGGGAATGTGTACATTTTGGATGGGCGATCCACTTACGGAAATGTTTTCCTAATTTCCAGAGCTGTGAGGGGAGCTTAGCTTGCTTATGGTCGAGTAGAGTTTCCATGATAGATTGGGGAACTCGTTTTTAAGGAATTTACAAACTTTTGATAGTCTCGAGATTTTAAAGGATTACAATTTCTACTCTAATTGTGGGGGAAACTCTGTACACAAGGTTGTAACAGAAACTATCTGCTGGTTACGAGCTCTAAAAAATCTAATGCATCAAATGCAATGAAATATTAACAACCTGCAACAAAGTGTAATGGTTAGTTCAGAACAATATGAGCTAAATCTTAACAGAAAAATAGCAAATATGGAATTCTGATTTATAGAGAAAAACCAATACTTTCTGAAAAGCATAACTTACTAACATGATACAACATTAAACATGAAGCACAATTTACAAAGTTTTAACAGTGGCACAACATCAATAATGCATAAAATGGAAAAATCTAAAAGACACTGGAAGA
The DNA here is from genome assembly GCF_964261635.1 of Lissotriton helveticus. Taxonomy (NCBI): domain Eukaryota; kingdom Metazoa; phylum Chordata; class Amphibia; order Caudata; family Salamandridae; genus Lissotriton; species Lissotriton helveticus. Next base: position 1,205,317,001 of record NC_136059.1, read on the forward strand.
AAAAAGATTTGACAGAAAAAATAGTTTCTTTGTCTAATAGACCTTAGTATTCTTCCAGTGCCTCCAGCCCAGGGAGAGGGGTGCTCCGTGTAACATACGAAGCTAAGGGAGCTCGATAGTCTGTTAATATCAGATTAGCTGACAAAAATAGCAACAATTTGTGCAGAGTAAAAAGGGACAGCTGCCAACTATCAGCCCTCTGTGGCTAGACGCAAGCAATACCTTATTCACCAAGAACCACATTTTTCCCTAACGTCCTATTTACACCCTATGTCACACCCAGGGGTTGAGCGTATCATCTGTGTCACGCCCAGTGGTCCAAGCGAATCACACCTCTCACTTCTTTCATATACTACCAGAGTTAAAAAAAACTGATAGCACTAAGAAAACTCCTTGAGACAAAAAATAAGATTGAGATGATAGCGCTATATCACACCAAGGGCCCGATGTAGGCAAATCTTTTTTACCACTTCTTAAATACCGATTCATACCGAATCGGTATTTAAGAAGTGGTAAAAAAGAGGAGGGCAGATGTAGGTAATTAATTACCGAATCAGAAGGAATCGGTATACCAAATCGGTAATGCCCATTGATTCCTATGGGCATTGAGGCCCATAGGAATCAATGGGCATTACCGAATCGGTATTTACCACATCGGTAAATACCGAATTTTGCAAGGGTGCAGGGGGTGTCACTTTGACACCCTCCGGCACCCCAATTACAGGCATGTGTGCCATGTGGCACACAGACATGCCCTAAGGGCATGTCTGTGTGTCACATGGCACAGGTGTGCATGCACAGATGTGCATGCACACCTGGATTCGGTATTTTACCACCCAATTGGATTGGGTGGTAAAATACCGACTCCTAAAGGCCTGTGACACTGTTTGCAGTGCCACCTACATGTGAGATTTACCGAATCGGTAAAATTACCGATTCGGTATTTTACAGAATCGGTAAATTTACCGATTCGGTAAATTTACCGATTCTGTAAAAAAGGTCCCCTACATCTCAATGACCCATTTACCGGTCGGTAACGGCCGAATTCGGCCGTTACCGACCGGTAATGGTCACCTACATCGGGCCCCAAGAATCTGTACCTACCGTCTGTGTCATGCCCAGTGGTACAAGTGGTTCCTGTCTGACACTCAGACACAAGCATACCTTCTGTGTCACACCCAGTGGTCCAAGGACGAAACCCTATCTACCGTCGCCTTCTCTAGCATGCTGACTAGGGAAAAAGCAAAACTGATCTACCCGCTAGTCCTAGTTTGCCACACACCACATACTGCGACTAAAGATCAGAAGTAATCTCTTACCCTGTGACAGCTGTTTCCAGACGGACCCCCACCAAATGCATTCAGCAGAACTTCTAATCAATTATGGAGTCTGCTCACTGACTTCGTTGCACAGATGTGAATATGTTCAGGCCGGTGTCCGTCTTTCGACTGCAGTCGTGCTTCATGAACCAATCTTTCTTGGCTGGCTCGCCAAAATGTTGCTAATATGATTTTACCTTAAATAAATTAAAAGACAAGATGCGTTTGGCAAAAAAGGAGTACGTTGGCTTAATTAAACGCAGGGGAAGTGAGAGTATCGACAAATGTGCGTCTGAAGACAGTCTGAGAGTACATATATACATTTTGTGGGAACAATAAAACACTTTGACATTCTTTGAAAAGCATCATAGTCATAAAAAACAAGAAAAAACATCTGATAAGTGGGACACCGAAGGCTCTCAACTTAAAGGAGAGCTAGTTTGGGCCAGTGTGTGTATGTCCAAATGTCCGATTGTGGCGAGCGCATAATCGCCTTGTGCAGTGTGCATGTTGTCTCCTGATTGGCTGAGAGTTCCTAACTACATGTGGCATCTAACTTTTTGGTATTTTGGGAAAGCACTCCTTTGGCCAAACGTGTTTTATTGGGGCCAATCTCTTCGGTCCTGTTTGTAGTGTGACTACCTATCTGTGGGATCGATCTGGGTTTTGTCTGGGTACGTGTTTGTCATTGGGCCAGGTGTAACACCACCTGTGACCTGTCAATTGATAGGCTCGGGTCACAGGGCCTGTCTGACCACGTATCTCTGACTTGGGGTTGATGGGGAGGTCACCGCTGATGAATTTGACAGCAATGATACAAGTTGGTGAGTGGGTGTACGTGTAACATGTCGGTCATTTATATCACATTTACAGATATTCCTAGTATAATACGCTCAGTTGTTACATCGTACATCAACATTGCATTCACTGATATTGACGTCTAGAGCAGGCATAAGCTACAGTGTTCATCAACATTGGATTTACTGGTATTGACATCACTGTGGGTGCATAGGTTACAGCGTACATCGATAATGCATTTATTGGTACTGCCGCTGTTATGCATGCATACATCAGTGTGTGCATTATTATTGTATTTATCAATCTTAACATTCCCGGCCAGTTGAATGTTCAACTACATAATTTTCTTCGTATATCTTGACAGTCACAATTTTTGAAATGGTGTGTGTTGGTGCAGTGTCTGTTATCCCTTCCCTACCTATTTGCATGCTTCCTAGTTTGCAGACTGCGTGCCTCATGTATGGGTTTTTTCCCGTAGGGCAGTGCAGCAGGCCTTGCTGCTGCACTGCCCTACTGCAAAAGAAAGGAGCAAGAATGCTATGCGTCAAAGCATTGTGGGATAATTATTTTTATGCAGGAAGGGAAACAATCACAAAAGGCTTTTTCCTCTTTCTCTGTGTAGAAAGAGGAAAAACAAGGAGAAATAAAGATGTGTTTTCCTCGTTGTGCAAGTTTTTGACGCTGCCTCAGACTTACGATTGCTCGTAAATCTGGGGCAGTGTCAAAAAGCCATGGATGTTGCTGGGGACGCCCCCAGCAACACCCATGGAACGCCCCTTTCACGCAATTTTCCAAGTGAAAGGGGCACATATTTATAATGCCATGAAAAGCCACGTAACATGACTTTACGTGACCTTATAAATATGCCAGTGGCACATTGCATCACCCGAACATCAAAAAAGTGATGTTCCTGTGGCGCAATAGTGCCAGTAGGACCTCATAAATGAAATCTTGCGTTTTTACAGCAGGCAACCCCCATCAGTTGGAAACCAGACAGTAACAGGATAACCATAACAACAGAAAGCTCCGATGTGCATAGACTGTTCACCCATAAGGGGAGACAGGCGAAAAGACTCGTATTTATCAATCTCAAAATTTTCACACATTGAGAACCACCGTTCCACATGTGCTTTAAAGTTTTCCAAAGTTGTTTTGTGTCAATTCATCAATATCCCAGGTTACATAAATATCTCGGCATTTATCTACATCACACTACATTTCAAGGGATAGTCTATCGCAGGTGTTGTGGTGGCATCTGTTACTGGATACATTTCAGACTTGGCACAGTTTATCTAAAATCTGGAAAACTGACAGAATTTTATAACTACCCTATTGACTAGGAAGAGATTTACGTTAGGAAAACTGAATGCATAGGATTATATCTTCTGCGTATAGTGAAAATATATGTGATTAGTCACAGACTCACAGCCCCAGACATGAATGGAATTCCCACAGGAAGTAGGTCAAGGGTTCCAATGCCAGCACAAAGATCAGGGGCATCCTTGCTTTGTGCCACTCTAAATAGATATTAGCACTGAATATTTTCTATTGACTATAACTCTGGTCGTATACAATTTGACAATTATTTAAAATAACTGAGCTCCCAGTCCCAGACGACAGAGGACCTTGTGCTTAAAAGGCCATTCTACAGCATCTTATGCCTTCTATGCAGCTAGAAGTATAGACATGGCTTATAGAAGCAGGTCCACCCATTGCAATATAGTCATCAAGGTGGGTAGAGAGAAGGTTGGGGATCGCTGAGCAATGAAGCTGGCTGTAATACCAAGAATTGCATAAAGGGTTGCCAGCGCTGTGCCTGGATTTTTCCAAACATTTTGTTCTCCACATTTAATAGTAACAAGGGCCTACATGAGGCACACAGTGTTGGGTCTCTGCCAGGTTTAAGTAATATGGTTATTACTGCCTCAAGCATGGTGAGACATAGGAAGCCTTCATTGAGAGTGGCATTGCATAAGCAGAGCAGTCTAGGGGCTACAATATCTGCAAATCCTTGTAAACTCTACAGGGAGGCCATTAACTCACCTCCTCTCCACGTGGGCCTCACCACTAGAGAGCTCTTTAATGACTGCTTTTATGTCTTCTATCATTAACTGGGAATTTACAAGTTCGAGTGCTTCACCCTCCACCCAGGCCAGGGCTAAGGCATCTAAGTAGAATGGGATCTCCTTGGAGCAGCAGTGAGATTTGCAGGCTTAGAGTTCTGTATAATACTGGGCTTGCCTGTATGATGGAGCCCAACGTTATCCCCAGGTCTGTCCTCATCGTCAAAACTGATCGGCTTGGGGGTGCTTCTCAAGGAAAAGTATTTCCCGACCTGTCTCTTTCCAGAACTCCACCAGCAATTCTTGGGACTTGGCAAGAGTAGTTTTTTGTTTAATTTGGGGTTATTCAATTTCAGACTTTTGATTTTCTGCTCAAGGCAGTCTAGCACACCACGTAAGGATTTGGGGGTGCCTTCCACCTTTGAAATGCAAACACCGCATATGTACACCATATAGGCCTTCCCTAAGTCTTCCACAGCAGGCACTGAGTGTTTATTCAAACCGAAATTTTCCACCTCGGAACAGAACATTGTGTCCCATAACTTAGTCACATTCTGCCACCATCTTACAAAACTCTGAGGTGGCAGGGGATTCTTGAGTGTGAGTAGAACCAGTGAGTGGACCAATAGTGTTCTAGGTACAATACTAATGGCACAAATCCTACCCAGGAGAGTCTGAGAAAACAGCCATAAACCTATGTTGGGGGTCATGTCATGTACGGAGGAGTAATAAGTATATTCCCTCTCAGATGGATGGAGAGCTCTCCATGCATCGACTAGGTCATACAACTACATCATAGGTTGCAAAGCCATTCCTTCCTTTGCTGGATGCCTGTTGGATTCAGACATCCTATCTAAACAAGAAGATAGTACTGCATTAAGGTCGCCAAACTGAAGGATGGGCCAGTCTTTATTCCTCCCACATTTAACTGTGACCTCTTCAGAAACTTTGGGTGTATCAAAATTCAGGCCATAGACATTGATCAACAGTGATGGTCATGCATCTAGTTGGCCCACCACACCACCAATCGGTCACTTATGTTGGTAATATGTTCCCTAAGTGTTAATGCCAGGGACCTTCTAACAAGTATGACCACCCCGTTGGAGTACATTGAACATGATGAAAAGTAAAGTAGGGGCCCCATGAGGACGCAAAAATGGGACTGACTGATGGTGATAAATGGGTCTGTTAGAGTAGGACAATGTCTAACTTGTGCTGGTCCAAGTAGGCCAGTACCTGTCTAGGCTTGCGAGGGTTGTTCAACTCACGGATATTCTAGCTAAGGCATTGAACCATGAGGACTGTAGGGATTGAATATCACTGGGATAGTAATAAAGGTCACTGCACCTGATAGGCAAGTAATCAGAGGCAGACTACTAAGCATTCCCTTGTTGTCACTGGAATGATTGAAGAGATGAACAATAAAACCCAAAGCATATAACCCCCCAACCATCTGCCCATGGCAACCCCAAATGTCAGCAGTTACCCAAATACAAACAAACAAAAGGAGAAAATCTTCTGCATCATCAATTCAGTTTGTGTCTTCTACGCATGGGAGGTGCCATAAATAACATTAAGGATAAAGAAAAACAGGAGGCAAGCGACACCCAATCAATGTACGAAAATGAGGTAAGACAGCAATGGAATAGGTCATTAACAATATGTAAGAACAGATCAAAACGCTTTGAAATAGTAGAGACACAGAGTACAGTATATTCAGTCATTGTTGAGGAGATTCGAATCTCCGTGCGCCCGACCTTCCCTGGAAGAGACAGGCTGCCAGATGCTGAGCTAGGAGTGTTTTTGCACTGAAGATTTAGATAAATGTACTCTAAAGTGATATCAGGTTGCAGAAAGAAATATGTTTTGCCATTATGTTCCACTCACCGGCGAGCTGGGAACATCATGGAGTATGTGAAGGCCTGTGCACTCATTAGCTTTTTGACTTTTGGAAACTCTCTCCTCGTCACCTGAACCATGGGAGAGTAGCCCCGGTAAAAATCAATTGGGGGGCCTATTTATTGGAGATCTGAGATGGGTCTAGTAAGGTGGAGAACTTAAACCCTCTCTGTGCAATTTAAAAGTTTTGCTCTGATGGGCCTGGGAATGCCCGGTTACTTACCGGTAATACACATTACTCCGAGTCCTGGTCTCCCCGTCCCATTCCTGACAAGTGAGCAGCTAGTCTGCTCTACGGAAACCCCTACCTAGCTGAGCTGTTTGCACTTCCCCCTATGATGACGTCACCATCACGTGACTATAAAGGGGGAAGTGCATCTAATCAACATCCTAAAAATACCAAAGAAAATCAGAACGAAAAAAAAAGACAATCACCCAAAGAAAAACCCAAACCAGGGAGGGAGGGAAGGGCTCAGGAATGGGACGGGGAGAACAGGACTCGGAGTAATGTGTATTACCGGTAAGTAACCGGGCATTACCTCCTCGTCCTGTCTCCCCATCCCATTCCTGACAAGTGAGCCCATACCCAAGCACACGGTGATTGTGAGAAAAAAACAGACCAGAAAGTATGAGCAAAAAACAGGTCCATTTTAATCATCAGAAAACAGTACAAACTATAAATCATGTACAGAAGACAGGACACAAGCCCCAAAGGCAGCAGAGGCCGCCATCCCCAACTGAAGACGGTAATGTGCAACAAAAGTATGGGGAGAAGCCCACGTGGCAGCATTGCAAATGTCCTTCAACGAGGCCCCTTTGAACATGGCCCAGGAGGACGACACGCTCCTAGTCGACCTACCCTGAACAGGAGAAGGCAGAGGACATAGGGCAGAATCGTAAGCAGAAACCACAGCGCCCCTGACCCAACGAGACAAGGTGGACAAAGAAGGACGAAGCCCCAGTCCCGAGAGGCCATAGGTAACAAAGAGGGAATCAACTTTACGGAAACCAGCCGTACGCTCCAAGTAGATGTGGAGAGCCCTCAGCACATCTAACGAATGGAGGAGCACCTCCTCAGGAGAGGCAGGAGCCGGAAAAAACACCGGGAGAACAATATCCTCCTGACAGTGAAAGGAAGACACCACCTTAGGAAGAAAGAACTGACTCGGACGGAGAATGACCTTATCATCGCAAAGGCGCAAAAAGGGAGGGGAAGCCATCAGCGCCCCAATCTCACCAACCCTCCGCCCAGAAGTAATGGCCACCAGGAAAATAACCATAGCAGAAAGGAACTTCAGGGCCACGGAGTCCAAAGGCTCCAAAGGAGGACCCGTCAAAGCCCGGAGAACCAAGGGAAGATCCCAAGGAGGCACAGGAGAACGAGAGACAGGACGCTGAAGCAAGAAACTCCGGAGAAGGCGAGCCACCAACGGGGAGACAGAGGAAACAGAAGAACCCCGTAAAGCCAGAATGGCAGCCCATTGGGCCCGAAGGGAAGAAACCGCAAGCCCCAAGACGAAACCATCCTGCAAGAAGTCCAAAACCTTCACTGTCTCACAGGAGGCAGAAGAGAGACCCCTCACAAGACACCAGGAGGAGAAATTCTTCCAGTGACGGTCATACGACTTCAAGGTGGAAGGACAGCGAGAAAGCTGGAGACAACGGGCAACCTCAACCGAGCAACTCAGACCCAGTAAACGCATCCTCTCAAGTGCCAAACCCCCAGCCGGAGGCGACGCAGGGAGGAAACCCCCAGAAGAGGAGCCCGCAGCGGGGAGGGAGACAGCGGAAACCTCCAACGAGGGCAAACCGAAAACGTCAACAGAAGGGGGAACCAAGACTGCCGAGACCATTCCGGGACCACCAGGAGAACCTCCGCCCGATCCCAACGAATCTTCCGGAGGACCCTCGGAATTAAGGCAAACGGAGGGAAGGCAAACAGCAGACCCCTCGACCAAGGAATCGAGAAAGCATCGGTAGCCCACGCCAACGGAGTGGGAACTATGCTGCAAAATCGAGGAAGAAGGGCGGACTCCTCCGAGGCAAACAGATCCAGCCAAGGAAGGCGGAACCGGAGGACAATCAGGTCGAACAGATCCAGGGATAGACAAAGGGACACCGAGGAGGGGAACACCCTGCTCAAAGAATCCGCAGGCCCATTCTCCTTCCCCGGACGATAGACCGCCGTCAGAGACAAGAGAGTCGACTCGGCCCAAAGGCCGATCTCCCGGGACAGGAGAAACAGGGCACGACACATGCCCCCCTGGTGATTCACATAAGAACGAACCACCTGATTGTCCGTCTGCACAGAGACCGCCCGACCCCGAAGGAGAGGAGCGAACCAAAGAAGAGCCAACCAAACCGCCCTCAACTCCTTCCAGTTCGAAGACTGGAGGGACTCGAAACTGGACCACCGACCCTGAGCCTTGGAGGCACCCAGAATGGCACCCCACCCCAAAGCACTGGCATCCGTGGACAACACGATCACAGACTGAGGAGGAAGGAGATCGAACCCCCGGGAAAGAGAGAGAGGGGACAACCACCACTGGAGAGCCGCCCGAATCCCCGGAGTGACAGGGATCAGAGTCTCGTAGTCCAAGGAGGCAGGGTCCCAGTGTGACAGGACATGATGCAACAGGGGGTACAAATGGAGCCTGGACCAAGGAAGGAGATACAGAGTGGAAGCCATCTCCCCCTGACTCCGCAGCCAGAGACGGGCAGACACCCGGGACTGGGACAGAAGCCAGGAAAGGTGACGAAACAAAGTCAACTGGCGCTCCTGCGAGAGAAAAACCATGTCCAAGTCCATGCGGAAGAGAGCCCCCAGGAACTTCAGGGACTGGGAGGGCACCAGGGAGGACTTCCTGTGGTTGATAAGGAACCCAAAGGAACCGAGCAGAAGACACACTTGGTCCACATCCGACAGAGCCTGTGAAAAAGAAGGAGAAACAATCAACCAGTCATCCAGGTATGGAAAAACCAGAAGACCCCTGGAATGAAGGATACCCACCAGAGGGGCCAAGAGCTTGGTGAACACTCTGGGCGCCGAGGAAAGGCCAAAAGGGAGCACCCGGAACTGATAGTGAAGGGTCCCCACAGCAAATCGGAGAAAACGCTGGTCTTCCGGATGAACAGGAACGTGCAGATACGCATCCATGAGATCCAGGGACGCCAGGAAACCCCCCGGCAGGACCAGAGGCAGGATGGACTGGAGCGTCACCATCTTGAACGGACAGTGGACAACGAAGCGATTGACCCGCTTCAGATCCAAAACAGGACGAAGATCCGAAGTTTCTTTCTTTGAGACCAGAAAGAGGATTGAATAGCAACCCCTTCCCCTCTCCAGAGGAGGAACCTCCACAATAGCCCTCTTCTCCAACAGGAGTCGCACGCCTGCCAACAAAGCATCTCTGCGCAGAGGAAGACACGGCAGGGGAGTCCGAACAAAACCCGGAGGAGGAGGAGAGGAAAACTCGATCCGGCAACCTTCCGAAACAGTCTGAACTGCCCAGGCATCCGCAACCGACAACCACTGGGCGCGGAAGGACTGGAGGCGACCACCAACTGGCAAGGGCAGACAGTCATTGAGAAGAGGAGGAAGCAGGGGCGGCAACACCGGCAGCGGCCCGGGGCTTGGCACTTCCAGGGGCCCCCCGGCCACGACCCCTGCCACGAAAGGGCTGAGAAGCGCCACGAGCCAAAAGCGCGACGGTAACCAAATCCACGACCCCGAGAAGGAGGGCGGACCGGAGCCACCAGCTTGCGGTTCTCAGCAGACTGCTTGACCATACCCTCCAGCTGAGGACCGAACACCTTCGAACCCGTAAAGGGCTACTTAAGGAGGACCGACTTCTGCGAAGAGTCCGCCTTCCAGGAACGCATCCAAATATGACGACGGGCAGCGATGGAAGCACCAGAAGCAGCCGCCGCCGCCCCCAAATTGTCAAAGGAAATATCCGACAGGTACCTAACCTGTTGCTCCATCAAATACAAAAGAGGCGTGGCATCGTCGCCGTCCTGCAGTAGAACCGACAGGGACTGGAAATCCTTAAGGAGCGACTGAACCATATAGTTGGAATAGGCAGTCGCACGGACGGAAAAATTGGAAGCAGCATAAGAACGTTTCACAGCACCTTCAATACGCTTATCCACAGCGTCCGCAGGAAGGGTGTCCTCAGAAACGACCAAACCCTGAGAAGAGAGGCCAGCCATCAGATTATCCACCTTCACAGCCTGAGGGAACTCAGCAGAAAAACCCTCCAGAGGGTAACGCTGAGACAGGAAACGAGGAAAAGCAGACTTGTCCACCTCCTGCCATTCGTGGGACAACACCTTGCGAATAGCACTGTGCAAAGGCAAAGAATCCGGAGCAGGCTGGACATATTGCGTGAAGAAGTCATTCTCCAAAACATCAGCGGCAGGAGGAGAGAACCCTAAATTGGACCTAACATGTGCGAACAGTTCAGTGAGCTCAGCACCCTGAACAAAACGTCACCGCACACCCTCATCCTCTTCAGGACCCAAGTCATCCTCAGGGTCAGCCTGTGGATCCACAGAAACAGGAGGTCTCTTGGGAGGAGGACCAGCCGCATCCCTAGCCAGGAAAGAAGCAGCCACAGCCTCACCGACAAGGAGGCGCAGGGCATCCAGAGGGGACGCAGAAGATGAAGCCTCAGCATCCATCCGAGCACAAGTCCAAAAACCACACCAACAGGCAAAAACAAGGACAAAAAAACATCCAAGAAGGACCCCATCTATACAGGACGAGGACCCGAACACCTGTGGTAGGAAAGGCAATGGGCCGGCATAAAAAAGCCCAATCAGCAGCCAACACGCCCCCTAATGCACAAACTAACGGAGCGCCATAACACCAGCTCCTGCAAAGCCCCAGCCCGCTAAAGCAGGGCGAAAAAGGACCGGAGGAAACCCAGGGACGGTCGCTGGAGCAGGCCAACCAAAGCCCGGTGAGTGAAATGACAAAAAACGGCTGCTAACGCGAGCCGCGTGTACAAACAGTGCCCCAAAACAAAGACGGCCGCTAACGCGAGCCGCGTGCAAAGCAACAGCCCCAAACACAAGAGGCATCGCGGGGGGATCGGCAGTGCGAGAAAAAAGGCGGCCGCTTAAGCACGCCGCCGCATCCACAAACATAACAGCAGGGAACTCACCCGGTATAACGGCAGCCCCGAACAGCACAGCCAGGAACGTGGTCTCAGGATCGCAGAAAAAAAAGAACAGGATGTTGATTAGATGCACTTCCCCCTTTATAGTCACGTGATGGTGACGTCATCATAGGGGGAAGTGCAAACAGCTCAGCTAGGTAGGGGTTTCTGTAGAGCAGACTAGCTGCTCACTTGTCAGGAATGGGACGGGTAGACAGGACGAGGAGGTAATGGGCTCCTGGGGGTGACACTCGCAGAGTGTTCACCCCCTGGCAGTTTCGGGTGATGGTACGCCCTTACAGTCTCGTGTGGCAGGAGCTGCGGGGATTGGGCAGGGGGGTATCAGGTGCGAGCGCTGTATGCTGCGTCATTATTACCTGTCAGGGGGAGGCGAGCGAGGCGGTCGAAGTTTGGCAGGCATTTTGTGGCGTAAATAAATTTATTTCTTCATGGATAACGCTTCCGCTTCAGTGCGCCGAAGCGCTACGAATGCTGGCGGCGGCTGGAAGAGAGGATTTATTACGGCCAGGCACACTGTCCCAGGCGTGGGTTGGCCTTGAAAGAGGGGAGCGTCAGGCGGCAGGAGGCATCTCTGCATGCATGTCCAGCGAGGGCTCACAGTCACCTTTGGATAAAGGTGAGCCCTCTATTTCACGAGACGGTATTGAAGAAGCTTCTACAGTCAGTCAGGTACCAGTTTTTGTATCACAGACTGCTACACCTGCGGCAAAATCTATAAAAGGGAGGCGAGGCCTTACCTACTGTTACTGTAAAAAGACGGTCCTATATTAAAAAAGAGCAAAAGTCTATCACAGTCTCGCTCTAAGAAGGCCGTAAATAAGCAAAATGCTTCATCTGGTGGTTGTTTTCAGAATAGTCCCACATTATCTGTTTCTTCAGTTACTGCCAGCAAGAAATGTGGTGTTTTTGGTAGCTTTAAGACAGGAGACAGCCGTTTTTTACAACCAGTTCATTTAGACAGAGGTTTGTCTCCCATGATATCGTCTGCACACGGTGATACTGTGCTGACCCAGGACGTTTCTTTTAATAAAGTGGGGCTTGGGCAGGCTTTACCCTCAAAAAAAAAAAAAAAAACAATTCTGCCTGTGAGGAGTTTAATGTCAGACCAGGTCCAGTACCTTTGTCTTCAATTTCCCCAAACATTCCTTCTCAGTTAGGAGCGCCTCCTGGCTATGACTCTCAGTGCCTCCAAGGTCTGGGTACGCGGGTGTGGATTCTGCAGGACATTTCAGACCACAGCAGGTTGTTGAAATTACAAGAGAACTGTAAGAACGCGGCTGCAAAATCAAGCGTTTTGCAGTCCTCCGAGGGTTCAATTCTGTCATGCACAAAAAAGGGCAGTGAGAGTACAATTAACAGGCATCAGGTGTCCTGCAACGCCAGAAGTAAGAACACGAGGAGTATTTCAGCGATATTTCCTACGCCTTTGGACGTCAAGAGAACAGCTAGATTTAAATCAGCGGTGAATTGGAGGGAATTTGATGGCGGGGTTGGGGATGGTGAGCTAGCAGGGAGTAGTGGTATGGGGGACAAAAGACACAGGGAAGGGATGGTAGGTTCTTTGGTTCGTGATGAAGATGTTGTCTCTTTGGAAGAAGAGGAGATATCAGATACTGATGAGAGGGAGTTTGGTTTGGACACAAGTTCGGTGGGTGCGAGGGGGGCGCTAAAGATTTTTCTAGCTTATCTTTTCCACAGAATACACGAGTCAGCAACGATCTGGAAGTCATTCGAAGACGCAGAGTAACGGGGTGAAGCGTGGTCCATTGATGGAATACGGAACATTGATTATGCCAGGTGAGGATCCTTTAAGGTTTGCGAAACGTTTCAGGACAGATAAAGGGGTGGGTACTGATGGGGCCCAGTCTGCTGTCTCTTTCACTAATGACGTTAAACAAGGGGGTACAGGTTCAGAAACAGCTACTATGTCAATAGTTGAAGGGTCTGTCAACATATCAGAATCTGACCCAAAATCGGCGATTACGTTCAAAAGATTACCCTATGTGGGGGTTGCATGCCTTTGGGAGCGCATTTGAGGAAGACCACGAAAGAGAGGATATGGAAAGGGGAATTCATTGATGTTTTTAAGCTGCTTCACAGGGAAATACAGGCTAAAGCAGGTTCTAATGAAGAGGCTTGGGAACTTTCCAAAAGGCCAAGGGTACCTACTAACATAGATTCATGGACCTCAGCCTTTTTAATATTTGCTAGTGTGTATTGTGAAAAGTTCCCAGAAGGATCTGTCTCTCTTTTTAAACATCTTGATCTCATTCGTAAGGCAGCTACTGAATTTGGGGGATACGCATGGCTTCATTATGAAGAAGAGTTCAGGGTGAGGTTGGCTTTATTGCCGGACAAGCCTTGGGGGGAGGTTGACAACGAATTATGGATACAATGGATGTACCCGCAGAGGCCGCCCCCTTCCCTGCATACAGCCAGTGGTTTGGCAGTAGCTGAACAATCACAGTGGGGGAACAGTTTTCCTGGTAGAGGGAGAGGGTTTACTCCACAGTTTGGTAACAAGGGCTTTTACACCAATCAAGGTGGACATTGTATGTGAGTGGTGCAGTTTATCCAGACACTCAGGCCGCTGCGTTACTCTATTGGGGTTTTCGAGAAGGCTTCAAGCTAGGTTATCAAGGCTCAAGGAGTCCCAGGTTTGCACAAAATTTAAAATCAGCAGATTCTTTTCCACACATAGTTCGGGAAATAGTTGTTCAAGGAAGTTCAAGAAGGCAGAATGGCAGGCCGCTTTACGCATTGCCTATAGGCAAATTTGATTGTTTCCCCATTAGGTGTTGTGCCAAAGGAAGCGGAGGGCGAATTCAGGATGATCCAAAATTTATCATGGCCTCAAGGTAGTTCAGTTAATGATTTCATTCCAAAGGAGGATTCCATGGTGCATTTTGAGTCAGTGGTCTCTGTTTTGCTGATGGTCAGAGATATGGGTGTCCGGTCACAGTTCGCTAAGTGCGATGTCAAATCTGCTTTTCGGCTATTGCCAGTGCATCCGTCGGATTTTCGTTGCTGGGTATCTTTTTTGAAGGTACATATTTTGTTGACAAGACTCTTCCTAGGGGTTGAGCCATATCATGCGAACTCTTTGAGGCTTTTAGTTCATTTCTGCAGTGGTGTTTTTTTCTTTTTTCACAGGACATACAGGCAATACATATTATTTAGACGATTTTCTTTTATTGGGCGCAGCTGAATCTCATCAATGTGCAGCTGCTTTGCATGATTTTAAACAGTTTGCAGAGACGCTGGGCGTGCCGCTAGCAGAAGACGAAACAGAGGGCCCTAGAGTTAGATACTATCACGATGCAGGCTAGGCTTCCTACAAAAAAGATTGTTGAACTAGCAGGCCTTTTGAATCATGCATGCAATGTACACAAATTGACGCTTGTGGAGGCACAATGTTTACTGGGTCATCTGAACTTTGCATGTACAGTTACACGCGCTGGCAGGTCTTTTTGCAGGCGGTTGGGTTTTTCTATGGCTGGTATGGTGCTTCCCCACCACAGAATCAGAGTGACAGCGCATATGCGGGCTAATCTTGAGGTTTGGTCTACATTTTTGTCTGATTTCAATGGTGTAACGCTTTGGTCCTTGGGCGAAGATTTTGTTTGGCAGCTGCAGCTTTTATCTGATGCTTCTGGCGCTCATGGTTTTGGTCTCTTTTGGGATGGTAAATGGTGTGCGGAATGATGGCTGAAAAATTGGTTTGCGACAAAGAAGAGTATTGCTTTCTTGGAATTTTTTTTTATTTATTTTTTTCGCTCATAGTAGCTTGCTTGCAGTTTGGGGTCCCAAATTGGCCAATAGAACAGTATTGTTTAACGTGGACAACAAAACACTGGTGGTTTTGGTAAATGGTCAAAGGGCAAAAGACAAACATGTTAAAGTTGCTGCAGTCGTTTATGCTAGAATGTTTAAAGTTTAACATTGTTTTCAAGGTCAAACACATTGCAGGCATTGCAAATAATATAGCGGATGCACTGTCTCGTTTTCAGTGGGAGAGATTACGTGCTTTGGCGCTCGAAGCGGATGTGAGACGGACTCCCATTCCCGACGAGATATGGAGTTTGTGGCTGTGACTGCATACCAGCTAATCGAGAATTCTTTGGCACAAAGTACCAAATTGGCCTACAGAAGAGCGTGGCTGGAATTTTTAGAGTCAGGGGCAATTTTTAGAAGCCATGATGGCTTGGGCGTACGGCAGCGTAGAGATGATGTAGTAACTTCATTATGCTTAACATCAAGAAGAATGTTTCCTCCACCACTATTGCCGGTAAATTATCAGGCATTTCTTTTTATGGAAAATCATTTTGGGGATGAGCCTTCAGCGGGAGAGATGGGTAAGCGTATGCTACAAGGTTGGGCCAAATCACGTACGCGGGGTTCTTACCAGCGGGAGCCAATATATATACAGCTGCTCTTTAAGATTCTATATGTTCTCCCCAAGATTTGTTTTTCTAACTTTGAATTCCATTTGATAAAGTTATGCATGCTATGGTTATTTTTTGGGGCTTTTAGGGTGTCTGAATTGCTGGGTTCCGCCATTTATAATGACCTGCAGACTTTTCAGGTGTCAAAATTTGATTCCCATATCGAGATTTTTCTGGAGCATTCCAAAACAGATAGGACAGGTAAGGGTTCTACAGTAAATTTACAGGCCATAGGAGGTCCCCTTTGTCCTTTGCAAGCTTGGTTGGATTTTTTGGGTGCAGGTGGGGCTATGTCCAGATTTCTTTTTCACCATCAAAATGGATCACGCCTTTCATCCTCACAATTACTGGCAATTCTTAGGAAGTCTTTGAAGAGTATTGGTGAGAAGCCACAAACCTTTGGGACACACTCTTTTCGCATTGGCGCGGCTTCTGAAGCGACCAGGTGGGGTTTTTCTGCAGGAGATATTAAAATATTGGGGGGATGGTCTTCTGATTGTTTTTTACGTTACATCAGGAAATTGGAACATGTCGTTTGAGTTCAATGAGACTAATTGTTCTTTCTTTCCAGGTGTGCCCTTCTCCCGCAAACAAGTTTGGCTCATCGGCCATTCGTTTATACAATGGGCAGCTATTCAGGCGGATAGAAGACATTTTGGAAGAAATCTAGGGTTCTCTTCAGAGGCAGTAAATTTGTCATGGTGGGGTAGGAGCGGAATGAAGTGGGGGCAATTCTTACCTCTTATGAGCTAATTTGCTCCCAGAAATAAGCCAGAAATCCTGCTTATACATCTTGGTGAGAAAGACTTAGTACAACTGTCAGGTTTAGGCTTACTAATTGAAATGAAACCAGATCTTGAACTGTTCATAAAGACATGGCTGACTTCTCGGATTATCCTCACTGCTCTTCTGCCTCGGCGGATATGGCGAGGGGCGGACAGCTTTGTGGCCGTTGAGAGAGTGCGCCGGAAGGTCAATCTGGATCTGCAGCGTTTCTGTTTTGTAAATAGAATTTTTTGGCTTGTTCATGACGAAGTTCCGTGGTTTTAAGAAGTTACTGTTATAGCGACAGTATAACTGCAATTGTTTAGCATTTATGGCAATGTATTTTCCTTGAGTACTTTTATCAATTCTACCTCCCCCCCTTTTTTTTTTCATCCTTACGCCTTGTTCACCCCCCCTCCCCACTTCCCCATCTTATCTCAATTCCCTTATTCTCTTTTCCTTTTCTTGCTTTCTTTAATGCCATTTCTTAAGAATGTTTCACAGTATTTTATCCTCATAGTGCAATTTAGATATCAGTTCGTGGGGTTTTTATTCTGGGTAACCCCCCCTTTTTTTCGCAATGATGTGATTTCACTGTTATAGCGACAGTACGATGCGGTTTGTTGCATGTTTTATGCACATATTTGTTATAATATGAGTAATGTTTTACTGTTTGGCGACAGTGGCATTTTTTCCAAGGCCTTACATGTCATACCATTTCAAACTTTAGGGGGGGACAGGAAAAACACCTGTGATGGGGTTTTTCCTGGTGGCAGATCTGGAGAAAATCAGGACAGGCAGGAAAGGTTTGGGGGCATTGGGAATAGGTTTGGGCAGAGGGAAGCAGGTGAGAGAAGTTGGAGTCAAGAGGTAGTCAGAAGATTGAGATAGGCGTTTGGGGAGGAGGTTTAGGATGAACAAGGTGGGCAATTTAGTTGATAAGGGGTCATGGCTTAGGGGATGGGCTGTTAGTGGGGGAAATGTTACATATGATATGTATGCATTTATACTGTACTGCCTACCTGTCCAATAAAGCGGCCTTTTACCCCACTTTGGTGTGAGGCGTGGTTATTGCCCGATCCGCCCTGGATGCGACCTGGGGGCCAGGGTGTGCATTCCTCAATGAAAACTGCAGAAAAGGAGTCACAACCAGAAAGCGAATCAAGGAGTTGTTCCACAAACAGTTATATATTGAAAGTATTGATGGATTCCATCACACTGATAATGCTTATATTGTTGCGGCGAACAAAGCAAACACAAGTAGATGATGGACAGAGCGCTGAAACTTTTCAGACACTCACCCCCAGTCACAGATCTGGGCTGAATCCATCATCGTTCTTTAGCTCACTTGACCACCTCAATTATATTGTTACGGCGGCAGTGCCCTTCTAGGTCTTCATTCTTTGTCTTCACCATCTGCTGGTCCTGGGTCAGTTAGGTGATTGCATTGGTCACCTGCTGCTGTGAGTCTCCCACATCTGATACTCTAGTCTCGGCCTGAGAGAACCAATGATCAGGTTTATCAATTTGTTCTTGGAAATGGTCCACCCGACTTGTTAGAGTGTTGATCTTTCTGTCAATATACTGGAAACTCTCCTTTATGTGACACAGCAGCACAGCCATGTCACTAGCAGCAAGGTCCCAGGGCATGGGACTCCAGAGAGTCTGCCACTGATGAGGGCCCAAGCTTTAGTCAAACTGTAGTTTGAACTGTTTGTGGTAAGCCTTGCCCATGTCAACTCTCCCCAGAGAGCAGACAAGTGATTGTGCAATGCACCTCTAGCACAGTCCACCCAAGATCAGATCAGCAATAGGGTTGTCAGGAAACACTATGTTGGCTGGGAGGATGGTCTACTTTATAGTGAACCAGGAAATCCTGAGCTAGGTGCTAGCAGGAGGCTAGTGGTTCTATTAGTGCACAGGAACGTCCTGTTGTTACTAGCCCATGAAATGCCCTTAGCAGGACACTTAGGTATTATAAAAACCCAAGATAGGTTAGAACCTCTTATCTACTGGCCATGGATGTGCAGAGACACAGAGCAGGTCTATGGAATCTGTCCAGAATGCCAGCTGAGTGGTAAGACAGGAGGGAAGACTTAGGCACTGCTATTGCCTCTACCAAGTGTTCCATGTGAGATGGTGGGAACAGACAGTTGGTCCATTCTCAACACCCCCCCAGTCAGGCAACCAGTATATATTGGTTGTGGCAGATCATGCCTCCAGGTATCCTGAAGCTGTACCTCTGAGAAGCATGATTCCAAAGGTGGTAGCACAACTCTCCTATGTATTTTTTCAAGTATTCGATTTCCAAGGATGGTAATTTCCAACCGGGGAACACATTTCATCTCATCTTACATGAGAGAGATGTGGGAGCAAGCTGGTGTGACATACCACTTCTCCTTTGCATATAACCTACAAACTAATGGTTTGGTGAAGCGGTTTATCAAAACACTGACAAGCATGATGGGAACTCTACCAGAGAACCTCAGGAGGAAGTGGGATCTTCTCTTGTCATGCCTCTTGTTTGCCTAAGGAGAGATTCCATAGAAAGGAGTAGGGTTCCGTCTCTTTTAACTTCTGTATGAACACCCGGTGCGGGGTCCACTCACCTTAGAAATAGAAGGGTGGGAAGGGACCTTGGAGACTCCACAGAAGG
This sequence comes from Lissotriton helveticus, assembly GCF_964261635.1. Lineage (NCBI taxonomy): Eukaryota > Metazoa > Chordata > Amphibia > Caudata > Salamandridae > Lissotriton > Lissotriton helveticus. The sequence goes on from NC_136059.1 coordinate 1,205,336,129, forward strand.
AAGTGGTAGACTATGTGTTAGGCCTTAGAAAGCTGGTGGAGCACTACATGAGTCAGGCAAAAGAAATCCTTCAGGCGAGACAAGAGATGACGAAGGAATGGTACGACCAGAAAATTACGCTGACTGAGTATCAAGAAGGTCAAGAGGTATTGGTGAGGGTGTTCGCAGACTGAATGTGTTTTCTGCATGTAGTTATGCTTGTTGTGGCATAAAACTTGAGGATAATAATTGGTCTGTGGCCCTCTGAAATGGGGTTTGACAATTGGTGGCAGCAGTGGGATGCCTAACGTTTAGGAGCCAAAAGATACAGAGGTGTTATTGGCCATTTTCATTCTTTGTCTTCACCATCAGCTGGTCCTGGGTCAGTTGGGTGATTGCATTGGTCACATGCTGCTGTGAGTCTCCCACATCTAATACTCTAGTCTCGGCCTGAGAGAACCAATGATCAGGTTTATCAATTTGTTCTTGGAAATGGTCCACCCGACTTGTTAGAGTGTTGATCTTTCTGTCAATATACTGGAAACTCTCCTTTATGTGACACAGCAGCACAGCCATGTCACTAGCAGCAAGGTCCCAGGGCAGGGGACTCCAGAGAGTCTGCCACTGATGAGGGCCCAAGCTTTTGTCAAACTGTAGTTTGAACTGTTTGTAGTTAGCCTTGCCCATGGCAACTCTCCCCAGAGAGCAGACAAGTGATTGTGCAATGCACCTCTAGCACAGTCCACCCAAGATCAGATCAGCAAAAGGGTTGTCAGGAAACACTATGTTGGCTGGGAGGATGGTCTACTTTATAGTGAACCAGGAAATCCTGAGCTAGGTGCTAGCAGGAGGCTAGTGGTTCTATTAGTGCACAGGAACGTCCTGTTGTTACTAGCCCATGAAATGCCCTTAGCAGGACACTTAGGTATTATAAAAACCCAAGATAGGTTAGACCCTCTTATCTACTGGCCATGGATGTGCAGAGACACAGAGCAGGTCTATGGAATCTGTCCAGCATGCCAGCTGAGTGGTAAGACAGGAGGGAAGACTTAGGCACTGCTATTGCCTCTACCAAGTGTTCCATGTGAGATGGTGGGAACAGACAGTTGGTCCATTCTCAACACCCTCCAGTCAGGCAACCAGTATATATTGGTTGTGGCAGATCATGCCTCCAGGTATCCTGAAGCTGTACCTCTGAGAAGCATGATTCCAAAGGTGGTAGCACAACTCTCCTAGGTATTTTTTCAAGTATTCGATTTCCAAGGAAGGTAATTTCCAACCGGGGAACAAATTTCATCTCATCTTACATGAGAGAGATGTGGGAGCAAGCTGGTGTGACATACCACTTCTCCTTTGCATATAACCTACAAACCAATGGTTTGGTGAAGCGGTTTATCAAAACACTGACAAGCATGATGGGAACTCTACCAGAGAACCTCAGGAGGAAGTGGGATCTTCTCTTGTCATGCCTCTTGTTTGCCTAAGAAGAGATTCCATAGAAAGGAGTAGGGTTCAGTCTCTTTTAACTTCTGTATGAACACCCGGTGCAGGGTCCACTCACCTTAGAAAGAGAAGGGTGGGAAGGGACCTTGGAGACTCCACAGAAGGAAGTGGTAGACTATGTGTTAGGCCTTAGAAAGCTGGTGGAGCACTACATGAGTCAGGCAAAAGAAATCCTTCAGGCAAGACAAGAGATGACGAAGGAATGGTACGACCAGAAAATTACGCTGACTGAGTATCAAGAAGGTCAAGAGGTATTGGTGCGGGTGTTCGCAGACTGAATGTGTTTTCTGCATGTAGTTATGCTTGTTGTGGCATAAAACTTGAGGATAATAATTGGTCTGTGGCCCTCTGAAATGGGTTTTGACAATTGGTGGCAGCAGTGGGATGCCGAACGTTTAGGAGCCAAAAGATACAGAGGTGTTATTGGCCATTTTCATTCTTTGTCTTCACCATCTGCTGGTCCTGGGTCGATTGAGTGATTGCATTGGTCATCTGCTGCTGTGAGTCACCCACATCTGATACTCTAGTCTCTGCCTGAGTGAACCAATGATTAGATTTATCAATTTGTTTTTGGAAATGGTCCATCCTACTCGTAGATCTTCCTGTCAATATACTGGAAACTCTCCTTTACATGACACAGCAGGACAGCAAAGTCGCTAGCAGCAAGGTCCCAGGGCAGGGGACCCCAGAGAGTCTGCCAATGATGAGGGTCCAAGCTTTTGTCAAACTGTAGCTTGAACTGTTTGTGGTTAGCCTTGCCCATGGCAACTCTCCCTGGAGAGCAGACAAGTCATTGTGCAAAGCACCTCTGGCACAGTCCACCCCATGCATCCAACTGTTGGGGCAAAGGGTGCCCAGAAGGATTAGAAGGTGTCCTGTAAGCTGCATGTGCGGCTTAAAAGGTATGAGAGCAAGCAAGCGCCGCTGGCACAGGTAACAATGGCAGGGCGGAGGGGCGGGTGGGGGGAGGTGGGTATACGACGGAATAGGGAAAGTAAACTAAATAAATAAATAAGATCACTTACCTTGCGTTAGCCGCATCGCCGACTCGGCGATGGGCGAGCGCAAGATAAGTGTTTTATTTTATTTTTGTATTTAAATTTCCCTATCACGTCGTCGGTCCACTTCGATTATCCACCCGCCCCACCTCCACCCCACCGCCTCACCACTGTTACCTATGCCGCCTCCCCTGAGAGCAAGGGTCAGCACACCCCTAGCACAGAAAACGCAGCATGTGGTGTTTGATAGAACAAGCGGCCACATGAGTCACCACATCAGGAGGCATACATTCTCAGCACTAAGTGCTGCGAGGAGCATGAACAAGGCACCAGCCAGGTCCATACAACAATAACCACAGTTATGGATCTAGCTAAGGTAAGTCACATGTGCCGTCATGGTGCCACCAGAGCTCGGGAAAATAAGGGCCCGCACTCCAATCATTCCCCCGACTGTGGCAGTAGGTCAGGTCTCGATCGACCACGGACACAGAACACCGCCCCCAACAGGGAACTTAATTGATCACAAACCAGGATGTGCTGATGGGGCCCAAATAACAGTCCGATGACAATGGGCCCCATTCAATCAGCGGAGCCACCGTCGCCAGCAGCAATCTAGGCGGGTCTCAGTGGAGGGTACTCTGCTCGAAGCTTCAGCTGCAAGTTCAAACTTTGAAACACCCGAGGCAGGGGCCCGCTCTCACATGGCACCAGTAATCCCCCAGTAAATTGCCAGATAGTGATGGAGCAATGTTTCATACATACAGAAACTTGCTTGTACTCAGCCCTCTCGAAATAACCTGTAACTAATTAATCAACATGTTTTGTTTTCCTAATACTTGCATTGCACAACATGTTTAGTAAGAAGGGGAAGCCTGCCTATGTGCTTTCATTAACAGTAACTCGAGTGTCTTATAATGGCCGCTGAAAACGTGGGAACCTTTCTGCGCATGCGTCTGCCACATCTACGTGGTGTGATGCATCTTTCACTTTTGTTGGGAATCTCTTGCAGCTGTGCATTAGTGCCAAGATGGCCGCTTCCTGCTTTACATACTAATGCACATGCTCCTGCTTGAACTAAAACTTGTGTGTTCTGCTTAACTATTAATGCTATAGTTGAAATAAAGTAATGGGGTTAGAGTAGAGATAAGTGGTATACAGTGCATTCGTTTATTTTTGTATTCGAATATGTCTCTCTTTGACTTCTTTAATAGCTCGTATTTGGGCCTGAATGGTGACTTGAATTGCCATATTGAAATCCCTCTGCGTGTGTGCTGGGAGCACTGAGAGACCTCGAGCAGTGGCATTAAAACCTTGCCAAAGACTGTATTACCCACGATGCGCCTGGGAACCTCACCCCATGACATGGGAAAAGGAAGACAAATTGCAAAATTGTTAAACATTGTATATTAAAATGAAATAATATTGCTGGGTGGAATAAAACCATGGGAAAGTAAGTTGAGGGCGGGAACATTGATCCATTACATTAAATGAAAATTATCTCATCTTAGTATGGTGTGATGACCTCTCCTCGTCTTTCTGACCAATCAAATGAAGGGAACACATAGAATCTGAAACATTTAGGGGGTGGTACACACACTGAAATGGTATAACTAAGGTAGGCTTAGTTAGTTATTTTGTCTGACTTGTAACAGACCTGTCACTGACCCAACGTATGCTGAAGGAGAATCTAGAGCAGAATGCTGGGCGAGCACTCTGATAGAAGAATCAGGAGTTTGCTGGAGAAGAGTCAGGGCCTGAAAGTAGCTGTAGAGAGTGGTGCAATACTGGTGTTGCACTGGAGGAGGTTACCTGTCCTGATCTGCACCTGTCCTGTTGGCACCTGATTAGTCAGGAGCCCTTTCCTTTGCCCCAGCCCGTGGCCAGGGTTGGTCCTCGCACCATTCTAGGTAAATATAATCCATGTGGAATGTCCTTCTGCTATTTCCCTTTCTCATCCTTCCCAGGTACCAATGTCTAAAGGTATTACTTTAAATTCTTGAAACTTAATGTTTTATTAATTATTTTCTTACTTGTAAAATTTCTGGTCACACTAATGTGGCCTCTGACTCATCAAAATTTGCACAGATAAAGTGTTCAAAACTTCTCCTGAGTCTGTGGTTATTTTATAGTAAGGTAAATTTGTAAAATTGCTACCTATTATGTTCACTCCCTAAGATCCATAGGACTTAGAGCACAGGTGACACAGGTTTGGTAAGTCATGGTGCACAGGTATAAGTCCTAAAGTGAATAAAATTCTGATAGGCAGTAAGTGGAAGCAGGATTACCGGTTTAATGTGTGAATGTTTATGGGCCCAGGTGAGTATGACTAATTGAGCTGGTAATCCCGCACCATCAGTATTAATAGGGCCGACCAGTTCACCGGCTCAGCAGGCCGCACAAGGCCGTGCAGGGCTCACTGATCCAATCTGTCCAGGGAACGCTAATCAACTGCACATTTGGACTGCCAACAATGTCAAGTGCCATGGCTCCCAGAGGTTGAAGGATCTAAAGACTGGCAGCCCACAGCAGCAAGGAACGCAACGTTCGAGAGTCTGGCTGGTGAAGCTCACTGGTTAAGCTGCCGTCTTGGAGCTCGGCTCTCTGGTGCCCCCCAGGAATCCTAGTATGTTCGATCAAGGCAGGCACCAGGTCTTCAACCATCTCAAGTAGCTCTTCCACATGATTTCCAAAAACATCCAAAGTCTTTCATCAAACAGCTTTACATTCTTCTCAAATACCAGAGCATCAGTCTGAAAAAACAATTGTATCAAAGTTATTCTGAATAAATGAAATATCACGTTAAGTATAGTGCTGTCACAGATACTATGCAAAGCTGTGTGTGACATAACTAAAACATTCCCTCCAGATTTAAAATGTGGGGCACTTCCAACATTCAGGATGGAACCTCATCTGATGATTGAGGAGGACAAATTCAGAGATATGAAAAATGATACCATCTTAAATATAGGTGGCCATATCCATGATGTGCAGGAGGTGCAGAGCTACTACAGCTCGTGTTCATTCACTAACACACACACAATCAAATCAATCAAGAAAGATTCCATGACAGAACTCAGGATTTACTTGCTTCCACTCTCTCAATGACTCCAACCGTGCATACTCTCTCAAGCTCCTCCTTAACTATATTCTTCAGCCATAAGGGCAAATTCTCTATGAGGGAACCTCCCTCCAGCTTCTCAACATCAACCTTTCCAATCTTCCTATCTGTACTTGAATTCTGTTACACTCGAAAACTATTGTTGGTTTCCAACCTGATCCTAAGTCCACACTCGTGGGGTCATAAGTACTTCACCCCCTTGGCAGTAAGATACAAATTTCCCGTGGTGTTCTTATATTTGAAAACAAGAATGGCAACTAAAACCGTTGGTGTGAATTAGAAGTCTTCATACCCACTAGTACTAGCATCAGTTTCCTACAACTGCACACTGTCATTAAACAGTTCCTCCATAGCCAGAGCACCTCAGAAGGCATGTAGTAGCAGTATCTTTGATAATGAAAGAGTGAGTGCATGATATGTCTGGGCATCAGAAAGCAGGTAACAAGCAAAAAGGAACCAGAAGCAAATACTCCTGTGCTGTGAGTTTTAACACCCCAGTGTGCTTTAGTTACATTATATATTAAAATAAGCACTGCCTTGACAAACGTGCGTTCCCTTAGTACGAGTTTAAATTAGGACTTAAAATGTGTGCTCAATTACGTTTTTTTGCTGGAAGGCCACATTTTTCTTGGAACATAACTGCCTGTCACGCCATACCGGGTTCCGCCACGTGTCCTTTTTTCCTACCTCGGCACCCATTAAATTGGCAGCAGATCAGTCACAGAAGGGTGATCATAAGATGGTGTGATCTCATTGGTTCTGGTTGTTTTTGAAGAGATGGAACATACAGTTTCAATGGCATTGGGTTCTGAGTCAGTGAGTGGGCACTCAGAGACCATATCAACATGCCTGATACATAATGGTGGCTTCTACCTTTAGTCTTCATGCACTCAATACTGTCAAGTCCCATTCCAAGATGGCAGGATAGGTGTAGGCGTAGTGGCGTATAGGCATAGATGGCGTACTGACATAGGTGTGGAAAAGTTCATTAATTAGCATGAAAATAATTAATTTTATAGTTATAGGTGCAATGACAAAAATAAAAAGTTATGCAGAAAAAGACACACATTAGAAATGTGCTGATGTACAATAGACAGTCATAGTTAACCGTGTAGGCCATAGAAAAGCTAAGAATCAGTTTTTGTTTAACTAGAAGCAAACCTAATATATTGCTGAAATGTGTACAACATGAATTAGAAGCTTGACCTTAAATCAACATGCTTAGAAAAATTGTCATAATTGCAGAATGATCCCGTTTAACAAATGTATTCATCTTATAAGCAACACTTTACTATTTAACTGTCACGAACTTCCTACTTTCTCGTGTTCATATAACATTTGAATAGGATAATTTGTGCATTTTAAACAATGGTGCTTAATTCATAGTAAAAAGAATGCATTACCTAACAATGATTTTGCCTTTTATTTAATAGTTCATTGTTCTCGCAGTGAAACTAACTTAGATATAGAAGGTTGATCTATGTTTTGAGGCTTATGGGAACCAAGACCAATGTTTCCAGAATCTAACACCGCCAGACTGACTGTAGCTAACCTTGTGATAAAATGTATGAGCCAAATGTATTTTTGTGGGAAAGAAGGAGCTGAACCTGATTACCAAAGAAGACTTTACTCCTATTGGTTCATGAAGCATGAAGCCTGTTACAATGTTTTTAACATGTTTTCCTGGATTTTACATTAATGCATGACACTAAATAGAGGCAATGCCTTTTTCTCGTTTCCCTTTCCCTTGCCAGACTCGTGACGGTTCTGGCTACTGCTACTACATTTTACCTCTCTGGCTTACCGTTGTTATTAAATATTTGACAGGTTGGTGCTGCTACTAAACGATGATATACTTGGGTTTAATGAGACTCGGCTGAGTCTTATGGCCTACTTTTATTGGAAGTTCTGCTACTCTAATATGCTCTGCTGATCTCACTCTTTTCCCTGGAATAGTACTCTTCATGGGTTCTTGAAATCTAAAACTCTGATCCAGATCTCTAGAATAGGGAATCTATTCCATTATGGAATGCTCTTAATGCAATATATATTTGATACTTTGCTCTACCCATTCTTTTGATGAGATTGCTGTAAAGTAATTTGATTTATGGACCAACTGAAATAAAGACTAGATAAAGAAGAGAACCTCACTAATCTTTTAATGAGAATAAAGGTATTGGAAAAATTATCACAACTCTCATCATTGACCGAACTTAAAACTGTTGATATTATTTAAGTTGAGATGTCTAATTTGCTCTTGACTCCTAATACACATTACAAGGTCCATTAAGAGGAAGAAAAATGATTTAGGCCAGAAAACGGTGATAGTACTATAATTAAGTACTGAGATTTTAAAATATTAGGGCCCACTTAGAGCTAGCTGATATGATATTCATAATCTTTCTGCCTTCCTCCATGCCCGACTCCATGTATAGCAATGGCTTGTGACAGAAGAAATCAATTTCCTTCGGGATCATCCTTTTCACAATCCGCTCTTTGTTTGCAATAACCAACCCCTCAATATCTTTTTAGAACATTGGTGAACGATGGCTTCAATAAATGACACATTGTCCTGAAATTGATCCTATCCACTTGTGACTCCTGTGGACAAAACATCCACATCATAACGATTGTCTCGCCACGAAGATTATGAAACTGTTGTAAATACAGTTGGTCTCCAAGTAAATGCTTTACCAATCCTTTTATATTGTATATACTACACATATTGTGCTTCCTGTTTCATTATGCTGCCTGCACTTTGCTCACTAGTCCTTTCATATTATTCTGCCACTAAGTACATAAAGTGCTTGATGGGGGCGTGGCTTAGCGCCCGTAGTGGATGGCGGCGTAGGTGTCGGCGCTCTGATCCCGCCGAGGGGCACCAGCGGTCCGCGACTCTCTCTCGACCCGCTGAAAGCGGGACTTTCTACCGGAACATGGCGTGCGTGCCGTGAATCCTTCAGGCGGCGCTGACAAGACCGCCAATACCGTCATTTTTGCCGCTGGAGTTTCGGTCGCGGCTCTGACACAGTCGCGGCCGCCATTTTGTATTCGCAAAATGCCGAGGCTGCATCCCAGTTACACGCAGCTTTGCACTTTGGACATTTTTACGCTTGCAGCCTCATTTATGTCAGTTGTTGAGCCATGTCTTCCCTGCTTTTGAAGTGCTACGCTTTTTGGCTGTCATTGCTCTTTTTTTTATGGTTCTGAACACAGACTTAAGCTCCCTCAGTTCTCTATTGATGGCGGCCATTTTATGAACTGTGCTATCTTTCTGGAGTTTTCTCCTACAGTTGCTGGCTCACCATAGCTCCCTAGATGTTTCAGAGACTGTCTTTCTTTTACCTCTGATACATATCCTTATCCAGCTGCTTTGTACTTCACGGGAATTTTGCTTATCCCCTATCTGTTTGCATTTCCTCCTGATGGCTTGCTTACATGGGCAAACTTACGTCGAACGGCATTACTAAACCTACACAGCATATCTTCATTAAAAACTCTAAGGTGTTCTCGGCCTTTGCCCAGTTAGAAGTTTCTCAGTCAACTTCTGCCCACTATCTGCTGTCCTCAATGGAGCAATCTGCGCAAGCTGGAGGGAAAGGTACTACCAAAAGGCTGAAAAAGGACCCCCCCTCTCCACCTAATCCTGCTTCTGCCATATCTATGGAACTGTTATTGAAGGAGATAAGGGCTTTACGTCCTTTTATGGAAGAAACCAACGCCAAATTACAGGTTTTGACTGACAACTGGTCTCAAATGGATGCAAGAGTCACTTCTGTGGAGCGCAGCGTTTCTTCTCTTCAGGAGTCGTCGTCCAAAGTCTCCCACTTGCACTCACAGGTTGCGTCTCTTCAGAAGCAGGTGGAGGAGTTGGAAAATCGTAATAGACGCAACAACCCACGTATTTACGGCCTGGTGGAGGGCTGTGAGGGGTCTGATCCCGTTGCTTTGTTCAAATCCTTTCTTCCTACCCTCCTGCACTTGCCGGAAGGCACTATGCTTAATATACAACGGGTCCACAGACTTGGCCGAGCTCCTTCTCCTACCTCCACTTCTTCGAAACCAAGAGGCGTCATCATGTACTTTCTAGAATACACCGACTTATTAAAGGTTCTCTCAGTGGCTAGAGCCTCGCCTCGCTTAACTTGGTCAGGATCCTCCCTGTTCTTCGCACAGGATTATGCAAGAGCCACAGCGAATCGGCGCAAGGCCTTCCTAGATATGAGACCTGCTCTTCGTTCCATCGGTGCCAGATATGGTCTCTTCCACCCATGTTTTTTCAGGGTTACCTACAACAACAAAACGACAACCTACGAGGATCCAGTTAGTCTTCAGAGCTTCCTGAATTCTTGCCAGGCTGCTGACATGGACCTCTCTGGTCCATCTTCATCTTTTCCTCCGTGATTTCTACCTCTTCTCTCTCTTTTGATTGTTGTTACCTGTTATTGTTCTTTCTCCTTCACTTGACGCTTCGTATCTAGCAGTTATATATCTCATTCCCACATGTTGATATATCCACTTCCTTCTTCCTTCATGTTCTCTCTCCTTACTTTACTCTTCTTTTTACATGGTTTCTTTTGGCTTTTATATTTAGTGGTTTTGTTTCCTAATGTTTCCTAATGTTATCCTTCTTTATTCACAGGTTATATGTCGCTTTCCGTTCCGTCCCCTCGGTTGGGTGATTCGTTGACCCTGTTCGCTCGACCTTCCCTAGTTGGCTCTAACCCCTCCTCCTCTTCTTCTCGTTTGATCCTCCTCCTGATTGTGCTCCCCTCCTTTCTCGTAAGTACGGTTCTTCTTCTTGCTTATCATGTTTAATGTCCCTTCTGTCCCCTTCTTCTTGACTTTCACGTTTTTTCTGTGCTTAAAGGTGTCTTTTTTCATATGCTTGCTTCTCCCTCTCAACCTTCAATATTTCGCTTCATATTCTCTTGTTTCTACATTTTCCTTTCTTGCGTCTTCGGTCTTCACTGTTTTGCTCTCTATCATTAGCCTGTCTCTTCTTGTTCCCTCTTTTTCTTTTCATTCCTGCCCTCTTTTTTCTTTTTCTTTTATACTCTTTTCTCTTTTCCTATTCCTTTTCTCCTTTCTCTCTAGCATCACTGCTCATCTTTTTCTCTTCTGCTTACCTTTTCTTATGGGCTTCTCTTCTCACGTTACTATTGGTCTTTTTTTTCTTCTGTTTTTTATATTATGTCATTGAAAATTATTACATGGAATGTTAAGGGCATTAACTCTCCGATTAAGAGGCAAAGAATTTTACCTCACTTAGCCAGATTGAATGTTGATGTTGCATTTTTACAAGAAACTCATTTATCTGATGTAGAATCGGCTAAACTTAAACGAGGATGGGTTGGTGAGGTTTATTATTCCCAGGGTGATGGTAAACGAAATGGTGTAGCTATTCTATGTCGTAAAACCCTTACCCGTTCCCTAATTGCTCAGGAATCAGATGCTGAAGGTCGATGGGTATATGTTAAACTGTCTTTAAAGGGTGTTCCAATTTCCCTTCTTAATGTCTATGCCCCACTGGTGGTGATCCTGCTTTTTGGCATGATTTTTCCCACCACATCACCAGATTTGCTGATGATAACTTCATCTTAGCAGGCGATTGTAATCAACCCCTTGACCCTTTCCTTGATCGTAATTCCAAGGCTCCTTATATCCCAAATAAATCTCATAAGCTATTTACTCAGGCTATCTCTCAACACAAGCTTATTGACGCCTGGCGCTTGTGCAATCCATCAACGAGAGAATTTACTTTTTATTCCCCATGCCATCATTCCCAGTCCCGGATTGATTATATTTTTGTTACTCATAATATTTCCCAAACTCTTACTAATGCTGAAATTGGTCCTATCTTATTTTCGGATCATGCTCCTACCATAGCCCATATTGACATACTTCCTAAACCTGTCGGTCCTAAGAGATGGCGTTTTAATAACGCCCTTCTGTTGGATCCCAAATTTACCGCTTCCTTTATTGAATTTTCTGATGATTTTTTTCTGTTTAATGATACTCCCTCCATCCCCAAACATACTATCTGGGATGCCTTTAAGGCTGCGGCAAGAGATTTTATAATTGGATATGATGCAAAAAAACGAAAACTTGCCCGCAAACTTACTGGCGATCTTCTTCAAGACATCAAGAAATTGGAGCTCGCCTATTTCACCTCTCACTCACAAGACAGTTTAACAGCCCTTGTTAATGCCAAAATGAGTTTCAACAAGAAATCTACAGAGGATGCCTCTCTCTATTTATTGAAATCCAGTGCAAAATTTTATGGTGGTAGAAATAAAGCGGGGAAAATTTTAGCCAACTATCTGAAAATCAAGCACAACAAACTGAACATTGAGTCTATCTACGACACTCATTCTAATCTTCAACATAAAGATGCAGACATCCTCACTGAATTCTCTTCTTTTTACACAACTTTATACTCCTCTGCAACTCAGCCCTCCATCCACTCTTTAGATCATTTCTTCTCTACTATACATAAACCTGCCCATTTCCCTCTTGATTTATCTTCCCTAGAATTAGATATCTCTCAACATGAATTACTTCTAGCACTCCAGACTCTCAAAAAAGACAAAGCCCCTGGACCAGATGGCCTCACTGTTGAATTTTTCCTTCATTTTTCAAAACTCCTTCTTCCAAAACTACATTCTCTCTTAGACTCTTTTCTTGCCTTAGGCGCTTCCTCAGGTTCTTTCTCTGACGCTCACATCTCTCTTATACCCAAGGAAGGGAAAGATGCTCAATACTGTAAGAACTAAGGGCCCGATGTAGGTCGGTCGGTAACGGCCGAAAATCGGTATTTTCGGCCGTTACCGATCGGTAAATAGGTGATTGGCATGTAGGGGGCTTTATTTTACCGAATCGGTAAAATTACCGATTCGGTAATTTTACCGATTCTGTAAAATAAAAAATCGGTAAATGTACCGAATCTGAGCCACCCATATGTAGGTGGGACTCTTCAGAGTCCCAGGAGCCTTACCAAATCGGTATTTTACCATCAAATAAATTTGATGGTAAAATACCGATTCCGGTGTGCATGCACATGTGTGCATGCACATCTATGCCATGTGACAGGCAGACCTGCCCTTAGGGCATGTATGCCTGCCACATGGCACCCGAGCCTGTTTTGGGGGTGCCAGAGGGTGTCAAAGTGACACCCCCTGCACCCTTGTGGAAATCAGTATTTACCGATTCGGTAAACACCGAATCGGTAATGCCCATTCATTCCTATGGGCTTCATAGCCCATAAGAATTAATGGGCATTACCGATTCGGTATTTACCGAATCGGTAAATACCGAATTCATCCGATTCGGTATTCCAGCACATCTGGAATACCTACATGTCGACCCCATAGATTTACCGATTTTTAATTACCGAATCGGTAAAATTCGGTAATTTAAAATCGGTAAATCTATTTCACCTACATCTGGCCCCAGAGGCCCATCTCCGTGGTCAATATTGACTACAAGATATTTGCTAAATCACTCGCAGCACGTCTTGACCTCCTACTTCCAGATCTTTTAGGCGAGGAACAATCAGGCTTCGTCAAGGGCAGATTTATCATGGATAATACTAGACTTTTGTTTAATGTGTTATCAAAATCTCATAAATTACCCAATGCCCTTGCAGCGATCGCTCTAGATGCTGAGAAAGCTTTTGATAGGGTTGAGTGGACCTATTTGTTTCATACCCTTAAATGGTTCGGTTTTGGCCCTAAATCTATCTCTTTGGTCTCTTTACTGTACTCCAATCCCCGTGCGGCGGTTTGCGCTAATGGTCTAGTCTCCTCCTTTTTTGATTTAGGGAGAGGAGTTTGTCAAGGCTGTCCTCTATCCCCTTTTCTTTTTAACCTGGCCCTAGAACCTTTTTTATCCAAATTACATCAAAACCCTAATATTCATGGCTTTCATGCCTTAGATTCTAAAGTTAAGCTTGCCGCGTATGCGGATGATATTTTACTTTTTATTTCCAACCCTACTGAATCCATTCCTGCCTTTCTTGCTGAAGTAAAAGATTATTCCAAGATATCTGGTTACAAGCTTAATAATGACAAGTGTGAGATTTTGCCCTTGACGAAGTTCACATTTAAGCCTGATTTCAGTGCCTCCAACTTTACATGGAGCTCCTCACACATTAAATATCTTGGCCTTCATATCACCCCTTCTATTTCAGACACGGTTTCCCTTTACTTAAATAAATTCATTCAAAAATTATCAGACTTAACATCTAGATGGCATCCCCTTTACTTATCATGGTGGGGCCGCCTTGATACAATTAAAATGATGCTGTCTCCCATAGTCCTCTATACTATTTCTAATATTCCTGTCTCCATTCCCTCTAACTTTTTCAGAAGAATCAACTCAATTCTGACATCTTTTCTTTGGAGCAATAAAAAACCTAGAATATCCCTTGCCCGACTTATACGTCCCAAATCAGAAGGTGGAGTTAACTTCACAGATTTCCCAGTTTATCATAAGGCGTTTCTATTACGACAGACTTCCCTCTGGTTACAGGACCCGACCTCCCCTTGTCCCCTGTGGGCCAAACTTGAACGCCTCTTCCTCTCCCCTTTCTCTCTTGCTGAATATCTTTCTTTTTCACGCAAACCTTCCTCTACTCCAACTCCCATCCACAAATTCACCGCTAAGTTACTTTTATCTTCCTCTCCTGCTCCCCCTGTGACTGTTGTTGAGTTCCTTGCCTCCACCATTTGGCACAACACTTCCCTTTTAATAAGGGATAAGCCCTTTTATTGGAAGTCGTGGCGGCACAAAGGACTCATCTGGGTCTCCCAACTATTTTCACATTCCTCTTTCATACCCTTCCCCACTCTCCGCACCACCTTTGGCTTGCCTGCTTCTTTTATCCATAAGTATACACTTCTTAAAGAAGCTGTATTGGCAACTTACACTCGCCTTCTGCACGCACCTCCCCCTTCTTCTTCCTCTATTTCCCTCTCACTACTTCACTCCTTTCTACGCACTACTCCTAAAGCCTCCTCCATTTACAAACACCTTAATACTAGAGACTCTGTCAGATCCAAATCTAAGGTGGAGGAATGTGGGGAACAGGATCTTGCTACATCTTGGTCCGTTCCTTTATGGGATAAGATATGGAATAAAATTCGCAAGTCCTCTAGAGCAGCGACCTTGACACAAACCTTGTTTTTCATTTACAATAGACTTCTTTTCACCCCATTTGATTTGCATAAGCGTTTTCCTACTACTCCACACATTTGCTGGTCCTGCTCTTCTCCGCAGGCGACTTTGTTTCATTTGTTATTTTTATGTAAACCGGTTCATGACTTTTGGATACAGGTCTGGGCCCAAATTAATGTAATGTTTCATACTTGCATTCCTTTCTCTTATACTAATGTTTTTTTAGGAAGTCATTCTCCTTGTTGGACTGATGCTGAATTCAATACTCAGATTATTGATTTATTGTTAGCTGTTGCGTTTCAGCAAATTACAGTCAATTGGAAGACCTTTTCTAATATCTCTTTTAAGGCTTGGTGGTACAACGTTTGCCATAATGACAGACTGGACACTGCTTTTGTTTTTCCGGCCCATATGGCAGCAAAGCGTATAGATTTATGGCTTCCTGTTACGCTTTATCTTGATGTATGTACTAAATGCTCTTTTCGCCCGCAACCTTCACAACAAGAAGTTCTCAAACCTCCTTAATTGCCCCTTGCATTCCATTTCTCAAACATTATCAATTGTATATACTTTCCTTTGTATACTTTTATTTCTACAATTGCTGTTTTTATTTTACTTAGTTTTTGACGCCTATGATTAGTTTTCATTGTTGTTTATGACTGTTTTATGCCCATTACTTACCGATGTATTTGTACTTTCTACTTCTCATTGTATTATGTATTGACACCTTATTCCTTTCCCCTTACCCGAAATAAAATTCTTTTTTGAACTGAAAATAAAGTGCTTGATGATTTTATGTTGAAATAACTGTAAAGAATAAACTATTATTTTGCATCATCAGCAACACAGACCACATCAGCATTTATTTAATATAATCTGTTGGTGTATAAATATGTCTCCTTTATAAGAAATTGCCAGGTCCCACATTACTATTGGAGCACTCGATCTCTTTGCGCCAGCAGGTAAAATATGAGCCATGCTGTTGTGGAAAAGTAAATTTTGCCATGTTGTATGTGCCTATGTGTTCCCCATCTTATGTTATATGTGCATGATCGATATGCATGTATTCCCCTCTGATCGATTAAAGACGCAATTACAGTTGTGTCCATCTCTAGTATGCCAGTTTCCAGCCCTTGCCACATTTCACAATGTGCACGTTAATACATTGAATTGTCCCCGTTTCTAGGCCTCAAAAGGGCCTGGACTCAGATTCAGCTCCTGTCTCCTGAAACTCTCTCCGAGGAGCGATACAGCCCCCACCTGCATCCCTGACCCTTCACTTACTTCATGCCTCGCAGTGCCCGGCCCGGCCTGGCTCTGCCTCCCAGTCTGCCAAGAGTATGTTATGTTTCTAGTTATCAGTCCAGCCCTCCTTCTCTGCATTCCTAAGCTACTGCATCACATCAATAGTTTCCGTCATAGTCTAGCCTTTATGTCTCCATGTAAGAGAAATACTGTATTAATATTCATAGAATATTCCTCGCACACGCAACACATGTAGAATTATGCACGCATCAGTCTTAGTATCAAGTAGCCTTTGCCCTGATAACTTTTGGATTCTATCAATATGTACTCCAAACACCAGATACCAGATATGCCTTAGGTACATGTCGCTCTGACACTCCAGACTTTAGTCTCCTCTTCTAGCGCAGAAGTCATAGCCCCCAGTTCTCCCTGGTAACACGTCATTGCCCGTTTGCGCGCACCACTAGGTTAAAGGTCCCAGCTGCTCAGGTAGCCCCCTCCATGTTTCCGCCCCGTTTATGACATTTCTGTTACGTTTACATCACATGTCTATGTATACGCCCTGTACACGCCTTCTTGTTACATCATTTTGCCCTTATCTTTCGTGACTGCTACGAGTCACGCCTACTGCTACGCCTACTGTATTGAATGTAATGCAATTGTTTTGATATATATACTGTGGACTGTTACAAAAAGTTACCCTTTTACCCCTTTACCCCCGGCAGCTGCCTTGCCTTCATTCCCGTATAGGCTGTCCTGTTCCTGTCCTTTATGCCTGATTAAAGCCTATAGACTCAAGATACCTCGACTCCTGACTCTTATTTATTGAGCTATCTGTTTTATTGATTATAATAAAAAATAGTACCGGTAATTAATTATTTATTTACCACATAATGGCGCCCGAATAGGGACTTGCCCTTTCCCCACGCGCCGGTGAAGCCACGCAGGCCCCCTGATCCTCTGCAGCCGTGACGGAACCATACCGTGCACGTGCAGATATTTCTGCTTCAAGTATCCCTCAGGCCCACGGAGGAGACGGAGGTTGCAGTCCAGCATCCAGACGAGGCGGTGAGGAACGCGGCGAGTCCCGACCAGAGCCCAAGCCGAGAGTCCAAGGTCCGAGGTATCCGGAGGCCCACCTGTAACTGAAGTCCGAAGTTCGTAGTCCGTCGTCGTAGCAGTCCAGTCCAGTCCGAGGCCTTCCGTTCTTGCTGCCCGGTGAGTACCGTTGCTGGGGTAGTATCTAGACAGGGTCAATTAATTTGTCTCTGGTCCGTGGGTTTGGGTACGCAGATCCAACACGAAGTGTTCACCTAGGTGGACGCGGGTCCTGACGTGTCTCTTTATGGGACCGGTAAGTTTCGTGCTGTTTTAGCAGCGCATCTAGTAATTCTAGTAAGTTCCGTTCTCGAGAAATTCATGTGTTCTGTTCTCAGTATTCCAGGTAATATTCTGTCCGAACTGTTATTCTAAATGTTATTTCAATGTGTTTTCAATGTCGTGGTATGAGTGATTTGTTTTTCCAGTTATTATTGTGTTTATCGTGTATTGTATTGTGTTTAGATTCCAGCCTAGACAATGCCTCTATTGTCCAAGTTACGTCAGTTAAAAACCAGAAAAGGATTGCTGGAGGAAGCAGTTCCTGTCCCGCCTAGGGACAGTCCAGGTCATTTTATGTATCATAAGCATGGCTTAAGTGCCATATTATATCTAGACTTATGGGTGGATTACACCAAGGAATTAGAAGAGAAATATAGATGGCCCGTATCAGGTACGTGGGATGCCGAGTGCATCATGCGAGTAGAAGAAGTATTATGGAAAAAGAAAGCCAGACAGTCCCAGAAAGATGCCATCGAGTTATGGCGCAAAGAATCTCATAGAAGAACCGAAAAAGAAATCAGAAAAACAGAATTAAGTAGGGAATCCTCAGAAAGAGCCCAAGAAAGGGAATTGATCGAAGTAGGTGAACGAGTTAAAGCCGAACAGTCAGACAGACAGAGAAATGCCCTTATTAAGGGTATGTATCCTCTTCTTGCCGAGGGCTTGCCAAAAGCAACCCCGGAAGCACCATGTAATTTTCCGCCGCCATTAGTTCCGATTAAGCTACGTCACAAACCGACTGCAGCTGATATTTTTCTCTCGTCCTATCTGGACGACACAGTTCCAGAATATGCAAATCCTGTTCCGCCAGCTCCCGTAAATAATGTAATTCCAGTTCCTCCAGTCACCGGGGCACCCGTTGCAGCACCTGTTACGGTACCCCCGGTCCAGCCTACAGTACATGTACCCACTACATCAGTCACTCTCCCAGCCCGTAAAATATCCGTCGACGATTCTAATCTAGGAGCCACGGGGGGAAGTCCTCCTGGAACCCCGCCTCAACACAGACGTCTAACGTTACTCGAGCTACATGAACGAGCGTTACAGCGTTCGCCGAAAATTCAGTCAGTTGCAGATATCAAGCGAGCCCTTACCGAATGCCGTTATGATCCAGTCCCAGGCGATGATGATATGGTCCTGTATTCATTGCGTGTAAGACGGGTGACCGAATATTTGGACACCCTGCCGAATATGAAAGGTTATCTAGACAGAATATATCGTTTCATCTGTACAGGAGTAGATCCAGAAAGTATTGGCGACGCCATGGTCCAAAGAAAAGTCGAGATTCAGCTCATGCTTTTGAAGTTTCTAATTAATTGTTTAATAAGAGAACAAGATTATCCGGATAAAGATCCGGAAGAAATGAAAGTCCTGACTAGGTGGAGTGACCATATAGCCGAGGGAAGACACAAGACACAGAACTGTATAGAGAGTATGTACAAGAAAATCCGTAGGGAAATAATAAAGTTACACGAGAAACGAAAAGCAGCACAAGTAACCGAGAAAGAAGACGCCTCTGATACTGAAGAGGTAGACAGCGAGAATCCCTCCAGAATAGCGTATGTAGGTAGAACTAGACTTCCCGACCGACATTCACGCCTAGATCACAAGAAAGTTTTCCTTTCTCCAGCACCAGAACAAGGTTCTCTTGAGCAAGTATTTCAAGGTACCGATCACATTCTGAAATCACGAATCGGTTATAGTGAACTTAGTACCATGCATGAACAAGAACTAGCCCGATCAGCAGTCCGATGGATTACTGACTCTACCACTTTTCCAGACGAAATAGTGGCACAAATGTTTCTGAAACTGCCCCCAGCCGAGCAGCGACTGGTGGGTATGTATATGATCCAGCACCTCATTACACTGTATGAGGAACAGCATTCTGATCCAGGTCCATTACATGATGTTCTGAACGAGTTACTCCAGTATAGATGGAGAGGTCTAGGTACTGATTTAATTAGTATCATTCTAGAACAACGCCACAAATATAGAACGTTTCTGAATCCGCATTTTGTTCATGTCTCACCTCCAGAAAGTAAATCATTGTATATAGATAGACAGCATCCGTTACGAGAAGTACACCCAGTTAGGACAACGGGTGGTGACCTAGAACGAGTATTTGTTTACACCCCTATCACAAAGATGGAACTCTTAGAGATGAAAAAGTTAATTCCCTGTCACGACAAAGATCCAGCAGGGTTCCATCGAGAATTAAAAGACATGCTCCGTATGGGAGAATACACGTATCCTGATATCATTAAAATGTTAAAGGTCCTGTTGCCCGCAGGGGTATATGAAAAACTCAAGGAAAAAGAATGGGAGGTGGGAGAGAAAAAGATAGATTGGACAGCTCTAGAAGCTGAAGATAATTCACGAGTACCAGGTACCGGTCTTGGGAGTAAAGTTAAAGAATTGCCCGAGTTATTGATACAGGTTTTGCCAAGATTACTAGCCACGAAAAAGGAAGATTGGGATGCCATCTCAGCTTGTAAACAGAAACAGGATGAAGACACTAGTGATTTTTATTCTAGATTTGAAAAATGGTTTATTATTAACAGTGGTCTGAAAACAAGTAGTGAATCGTACCCTCATCTTTTTGTTACCAAACTAGTCGAGAATTCAAGTCCACAAGTTAAAAATCGAGTATTGAAAGTCGAAAGTAGTTGGCAAGCTAATACTCCGTCGCAGATGTTACAAATGCTCCAGTATCACCAGAACAGAATCAGGGAAGAACAAGAACACGAAAGGAGACGTATGAAAGACACAAAAATGAAAGTATTAGTTGCACAATCTGTTCCACAAGACAGTCAGAAGAGGGGTCCGAATCAAGCCAGTCATCCTGCAGCTCCCGTTAAAGGGACTTGCAATTACTGTAAACAGCCAGGTCATTTCATAAACGAGTGTGCAGTTCTGAAACACAACATAGCTACAGGTAAAACTAAAGAAAGACCACGTCCGCCTAGACAAGAACAAGTTTCACAGACTTCTCAGTCACCACAGAATGCACAACAGACAGTTCCAGCACCGCAGCCTATCGCTGCAACACAGCATGTTACACAGCAGATGTACCAGTATGCCCAGACAGAGTATCCAGAGTATCAACAGTATTCATGAAACAGCCTAGAGAGGGAGGTAGGCTTGCCTCTCATCGAGATACCTGTAGATCAAGAGGGTCCCTATGTACACAGTCAAGTATTAGGGAAAGACAGAAAGTTTTTGATTGATACAGGGGCAAGTAGGACTACTATCAGTCATGACGAGGTTCCAGGGGCTCCGCTCTCAGGCTCTAAAAATGTTTCCCTTGGATTTTCAGGAAAGCCGATTGTTAATGAAATTTCGAAACCAGTTACTCTAGAAGTTGGTCCATTGTCCCGAACTACTGATTTGTTACTCACGAAATCATGTCCAGAAAATTTGTTAGGCATCAAAACGTTAAAAGAATTAGGTGCAGTAATTTGCTGCTCCCCAGAAGGGGTCCGATTGTTTCTGAGAGACTTTAAAGGTCATTATGTATTACGTGATTTTGATCCAAGATTATTGAATGTACCACAGCATTTATGGGCGCAAGGTGCAACTGATGTAGGTTGTATGCATATCACACCCCATCGTGTGACTCTCAAGCAAGGTATAGTTTTGCCACGAATCAGACAGTACAGATTGCCACCTGAGGCTGTAGCAGCCTTATCCAAAATTATTGACGAACTTATTGCTCAAGGAGTGGTTGTAGAAACTGACTCCAATATATGTAATTCTCCTATCATTCCAGTCCTGAAACGTACTGATCCAAATGCACCTCCAGTATATCGATTAGTGATTGACCTTCGAGAGCTTAATAAATGTATCATACCTCAGTACCCAGTAGTCCCAGATATTTCTTCGCTATTGACAGCCATTGATTCTGAAGCTACGTTCTTTACAGTTATCGATCTGAAGAACGCATTCTTTAGTGTCCCCATTCATCCAGACAGCCAGTACCTTTTCGGTTTTTGTTTAAATGGAAGAAGCTATAAATTCACACGAGCTCCTCAAGGTTTTACAGAAAGTCCTAGTATTTACAGTCAAGCACTTAAGAGACAACTAGACAATATTCACATGCCAACTGACACTGCCCTACTCCAGTATGTCGATGATCTATTGATCACAGCCCGTTCTGAACGTGACTGCGAGCGAGCGTCACTCACGGTTCTGTATTTTCTAGCCGAGCAGGGGCACAAGGTGTCCCCTTCCAAATTACAATTCTGTGTCCAGCAAGTGATCTACTTAGGACACTTACTGTCCAAGTGGGGTAGGCAGTTGACACCAGACCGTATCCAGTTAATAGCGAGTCTTCCACAGCCCAAGACTCAGAAGGAGGTACGAGCTTTTATTGGCCTCACTTCTTACTGCAGACAATGGATTCCTCAGTATGCATTTCTAGCCAAGCCACTGATACAGTTAACGACACAGGAGGCAGCCGTATCGACTGTCCTCCCTTGGACCCAGGAACATACACTTGTTTTCAATGAATTAAAGAAAGCCTTATGCCAAGCACCTGTTCTAGCAACACCGAACTACAGTAAGCCTTTTACACTTTTTGTCACAGAACGTGATGGTACTGCATTATCTGTTCTTACGCAAGATCAAGCAGGACAATACAAGCCCTGTGCTTATTTCTCGAGCACATTAGATCCAGTAGCCCAGGCTCTGCCTGTGTGCCTCAAGTCAGTTGCAGCCACAGCTCTAGCTATCAGACAAAGTGATTCCATAGTGTTAGGACACTCCCTGACAGTACAAGTTCCACACTCCGTGGAAGTTCTTTTAAACCGAACACAGACTCAGCACTTGACAATTGCACGTTTAACAGGTTATGAACTGACACTGTTTCAGCCACACATAGAAATCAGACGCTGCAACATTCTAAATCCTGCTACACTGTTACCGTCAGTTACTTCAAATCCTGCCACACATGACTGTGTGGAAGTTGTTAACACTATGACAAAACCAAGACAAGACCTGACAGACATTGCATTACCTAACCCCGACCTGACACTTTATGTGGATGGTTCATGTATGAGAACAAGTACAGGAGAACTAGTAGCCGCGTATGCAGTGACTACTGAAACGGAAGTTATAGAAACACATCGTATTGACACCCTGTCTGCTCAAGCAGCAGAGCTAGTCGCTCTGACCCAAGCCTGCATACGTGCTAAGAACCTGAAAGTAAACATATATACAGATTCACGTTACGCATTCGGAGTCGTACACGACTTTGGAGTGCTCTGGCAGGAGAGAGGTTTCATGACTTCTCATGGAACCAAGATTCAGCATGGTCTCCTCATTCAAGCTCTGTTAGATGCAATACATTTACCGACAGCTATCGCTATCATGAAGTGCAAGGCACATACGAAAGTTACTGACATCATTTCCCAAGGTAACGATCTAGCAGATCGAACAGCCAAGCTTACAGCTCAGACCCCAGACATTCCAGTTAACACGACACAGACACCCACTCCAGATCAGACTACTTGCATGACAGTTAAGGACCCTACACAAGATGTCATAGACATACAGTTACACGCTACCCCCGAAGAAATCAAGAAATGGTCCGAACAAGGAGGGGTCCAGACAGATCAAGGTTGGTTGACGAAGGGAAAAGCCACATGGTTTCTCCCCGACTCTATGGTTCAAGTCATTATTAATACTGCACATAGTCCAGCACATCTAGGAGAAAAAGCTATGTTAGACAGTATTCAGAAACTTTGGTTCAACAAGCATTTACGAGCTGCAGCCAAGCAGAAAGTCCGTACCTGTATGATATGTTGTCAGTTCAATCCAGGTAAAAGTGTCCCGGTGGAACAAGGTGGATTCCAACCTCCTGACCACCCTTTTGAAGTCCTCCAGATGGATTATATTCAGATGGAGCGATGTCGAGGTTTCAAGTATGTCCTCGTAGTTGTATGCGCTTTGTCCAGGTGGACAGAAGCATATCCAGTCCCAGATTACACAGCCGCGACCACTGCCAGGCAGTTGGTTCGTGAGTTCTTTCCCCGCTATGGACTCCCTAGGGTCGTGTATTCAGATAACGGCCAGCCATTCTCATCCGAGCTTATGAAACATGTTTCCCTTCTGTTAGGGTACCAGTGGAAGTTCCATTGTGTGCGCCATCCTGAAGCAGCCGGTCTCGTAGAGAGACATAATCAGACTTTGAAAATCCGCATTGCAAAAGTATGTAGAGAAAAAGGTGTAGACTGGCTAGTTGCCCTGCCAGTTGCTTTATTTTATATGAGGATGGTTGCACATTCCAGATCAGGTCTGTCCCCGTATGAGGTCGTATTCGGCCGCCCCCCAAACATGTGGGGTACACCTAGACCCCGCAGTATTACAGATGTTTCCAGTAACATGCTGACAGATTACCTAGCTTCCTTGATGTCTGCCCTACACTCTTGTCGTTCACAGGTTGCCGCCGCATTTCCAGACAACACCGAGGTGAAACCGCATGAAGTCATTCCAGGCGACCTGGTGTTGGTGAGGAATTTTGATCGTTCAAGTCCACTGGAGCCTCGTTGGAAGGAGCCTCGCATGGTACTGCTAACAACAAGGACCGCCATAAAACTTGAAGGCAGAAAAGGATGGGTCCACCTGAGCCATATCAGAAAATTCCATGGATTACGAGAAAAGACTTTTGCTAAGGACTGCCTTATTCCTAAAGACTGCCTAAATACAGACTCTGAACTCAAGGTTCCCCTGTTAGAGACAACTCCGCAACAGGAGTATAAAGAGAAGCTTCGGTCTAGTAAAATAAGTCAGCCAGTTTAATTGTCTAAGTCCCTCTCGGGTGAAACGGTTAGACAGGTTCCTGACATGTATGAGATAGACCCCCATAGTGAGAGAGTTAGTCAAAACTCTAAAAGATGTATTATTGTTTTATCTTTCTTGTTATTTTTGAGTCTTATGGTTACCTGCACAAGTTATGCTTTACATTTATGTTTTCCAATTTCACATGTACATATGTTTTCTAATGCTACAGTAGAGCACACATTTAGTGATCTACCTCCTCACGAGCTATCCTATCGTCTTGCTATGCGAAATAATACATTCATCAGAATGTTACACTATTCACACCAGACCAGCAATGCCACTAATTGTTGGGTGTGTGGTCGACTTCCCCCTTTCCAGACACCGAAGGGAGTTCTGCCACTCTTTCCTTATCCGTTTTCACATAATGGTTCGTGTGGAGCATGGTCCACTTTAACGTCATCCTCCAATGATATGTCCCTTCTGAATAGAACATGTTTTCCAGACAAGCAGGGTCTCTCCCATAGAACAGGGTTAGATCTAGAAAATGAAGTATATGATTTAGGTAATTATTCTTCGAATTTCATGGTCCTGAATGTTCAGTCTGATACTACTCCAGATTTGCCTGCTATTTCAGTACTACCAGTCAAAGGCGAATTATGTGTCAGAAAGAATGGTTCCGCACATGTAGGACATAGTGATTGTACTACTACTGTCGAGTATAGTGACAGTGGGAAATCTATTTACAAAGCCTCACGTCATTCTTATTTTGTTTGTGGTCAGACCGCATATGTTCGTCTGCCCCTCGATTGGGATGGAACATGTTACATTGCCTTCCTACTGCCACCAGTTTTCCTAGCCCCATCTGATTATCACAGAAACACACATCTAGTACACGTCAGACATAGAAGGGAGATCGAGTCCCCAATTGTCGATCAAACTGAAACTACTCTAGAACAGTATCAAGACTTCAATAAAGGTTTCTTCTTCTTTATAGGACCTGTCCAGAATAGTAAGCTAATCCGTAGGTTAACCAGAACCCTTGAAGCAGTAGTGAATGAGACTACTTCTGCTCTAGGTAACTTAACCGAAGAGCAATCTGCTATGAGATTTGTCGTGCTCCAAAATCGTCTCGTTCTTGACGTCATACTGGCCGATAGAGGAGGAGCATGTAGAGTCATCGGATCTAGTTGCTGCATTTTCATTCCTAATAACGCGCCGTCTGTTTATTCAGCTATAACCAGACTTCATAAAATTGCCCATCAGTTACACCAGAATCCAGGCACCTGGACATGGTCCGGTTGGCTCTGGAGTATTATATCTGCCTGGGGATGGAAAGTATTGTCATTCCTAGGTATTGCAGTAATGATCATAGTCAGTTGCTGCCTCTGTATACAATGTGGCCCTGCGATTTGCGGCATGTGTGCTACCTCTTGTATTCCTAGTCCTAAATCCCATTCCAAGACAATTCGAGACGAGCAAATGATGCTATATGAAATGATAGATGGTATCATGAATATTGATGTTTCCTGATGGAAACGTAGGGCACAAGGAGGGAATGTGGAAAAGTAAATTTTGCCATGTTGTATGTGCCTACGTGTTCCCCATCTTATGTTATATGTGCATGATCGATATGCATGTATTCCCCTCTGATCGATGAAAGACGCAATTACAGTTGTGTCCATCTCTAGTATGCCAGTTTCCAGCCCTTGCCACATTTCACAATGTGCACGTTAATACATTGAATTGTCCCCGTTTCTAGGCCTCAAAAGGGCCTGGACTCATATTCAGCTCCTGTCTCCTGAAACTCTCTCCGAGGAGCGATACAGCCCCCACCTGCATCCCTGACCCTTCACTTACTTCATGCCTCACAGTGCCCGGCCCGGCCTGACTCTACCTCCCAGTCTGCCAAGAGTATGTTATGTTTCTAGTTATCAGTCCAGCCCTCCTTCTCTGCATTCCTAAGCTACTGCATCACATCAATAGTTTCCGTCATAGTCTAGCCTTTATGTCTCCATGTAAGAGAAATACTGTATTAATATTCATAGAATATTCCTCGCACACGCAACACATGTAGAATTATGCACGCATCAGTCTTAGTATCAAGTAGCCTTTGCCCTGATAACTTTTGGATTCTATCAATATGTACTCCAAACACCAGATACCAGATATGCCTTAGGTACATGTCGCTCTGACACTCCAGACTTTAGTCTCCTCTTCTAGCGCAGAAGTCATAGCCCCCAGTTCTCCCTGGTAACACGTCATTGCCCGTTTGCGCGCACCACTAGGTTAAAGGTCCCAGCTGCTCAGGTAGCCCCCTCCATGTTTCCGCCTCGTTTATGACATTTCTGTTACGTTTACATCACATGTCTATGTATACGCCCTGTACACGCCTTCTTGTTACATCATTTTGCCCTTATCTTTCGCGACTGCTACGAGTCACGCCTACTGCTACGCCTACTGTATTGAATGTAATGCAATTGTTTTGATATATATACTGTGGACTGTTACAAAAAGTTACCCTTTTACCCCTTTACCCCCGGCAGCTACCTTGCCTTCATTCCCGTATAGGCTGTCCTGTTCCTGTCCTTTATGCCTGATTAAAGCCTATAGACTCAAGATACCTCGAATCCTGACTCTTATTTATTGAGCTATCTGTTTTATTGATTATATTAAAAAATAGTACCGGTAATTAATTATTTATTTACCACACTGTTTTCAGCCCTGAGCAAGCTTTTCGTTATACCTTTGTTGATATCGAATAGCCCTTGGGGTCATGAAGGCTGCGATGGAGCCACGATAAGCATCCACAGAGCCAGAAGGGTGAAGGGCTGCAAATGTAAAGTGTATGAAGATGGACTGCAGAAGATAAACATGGGAGTCACGCAGTAATATCCTGAGACTCAGAACTCCGAGAACCAAATCTAGACAATGCATACAAGACTGGAAAGCAAAGCAAACTTAAAACAATCTGCGTATTTGTCGGTAAATTAAAAGTTGTTGTCTCCCTAATTCTATTTGACGTTATTTTCATTCTCAGGGAATCTCATACAGGCGCCCTTGAGACTTGCGCCCCTGCTGACTCTCTACAGGGTGAGAAAAGACGTGCACACAAGCGTGCAAATTGAAGGGAAGATTTGTCTGGGGTACATCTTCTCATCTCTACATTGCAACATATTCTCTAGCAGTGAGTCCTATGTCTAACAATAACCATGTTAATATAACTACAACCCAAAGGATGAAAGTGCAGGAAGTATTTGTATATTGTCCTTCTCTCCACAGAGGCCAAGGCAATGAGCATAACTCTGAGGGGATTAGGATACCTCCACCGGTCTGATCTCTAAAGAGAGAGGGTATTTGACAGTGGCAGATGGGTGGTTCACTGTAGTCCCCAAAGGGCCAGGCTTCTCTGACCTTAACGTCACATACCAATACCACTGGAGATGTCCATGGGTATTTAAAGATGCTCCTCAGAAGTATGAAAGGTGTTCGCTTATCTGACTGATGATTATTGAGCTTAACAGTCACAAAGGATACCCTAATGTAGCGAGTACCAATACTTGAATTTTGGTACACAATGGCTGAATGCAGTAGAAATTCCCAGGAATGTCCAACTTGCCTGTACTTCATATGTAATGGAAGACGATTCCCATTACCTGTGGTAGATACTGTTTGTTATTAGGGCACATCCAATAGATGTTGCAGATGTAAACATGAGGCTCTTTACTAGATCCACCTCAAAGAATCCTCCAGGGGAACACAATCCTCATAGGTATATCGAGGTAACCTTTCCAATGTTACAAAGTAGACTTACGCTTACCCCATACTACAGGCTTAGGTCCATAGACATTAGCGGGACAGGTATGGCCAATGTTATCTACTTACACTCCACATCCTGCTAGGGACTAACAGATGATGGACATAATGAGGGATATGCTAAGAAACGTAATAGCAATCTGTTTCAAATTAAGGCAGTATGTCTTATAAAAGAGAGATGCAGATGTTTCTGGTACAGTTGCCACTGTAGCACAAACTCCAACTAACAATTCTCTAAGTATCAATGCAATAAGGAGGAAACTATAGGAAATTCCATTTTTGATCACTAGAAATAATGCAAGCTTGATGCAGTGATCCTCATACCACACCACAGGACAAGCACAGAATAATGACTAAGGGCCTGATGTTGACTTTGGTAAGCAGCCCGCCATCTGTCAGGATGGCGAACTCCATTAGGTTTCCCATCTTGGCCAGACTTCCACTGCCTTATTTAGAGATCACCGCTGGCCTAGTAGTGATCGCTGAGCCTTCAGGGGAACCGCTATATACTGCAAGTTTGGTGTACTGATGCCGTCTTTTAGCCAGCCGTGCTGCAAACCTTTTTGGTTTTCCAAAACAGACTTCCAGACCAGGAGTTTGTTTTTGCAAAACAAAAAACTAATAGCCCCATGGTGTGGGTGGAGTTTTTCTTTATTTTCTGTCCAGTCTTTCCTGGTCTTTCCTGGCAGGGATGAACAGAAAAAAACTCCATGAGACCGTCAACTCTAAATAGGATGGACAGTCTAATGTCCTTCATCCAATGGTCTCTACTCCATCAGGCCACCGGAGTATGTTTTCCCACAGTGAAACCAACAGGGACACCCAAGTCTGAAAGATGATGGTCCATTTGACTCTAAATAGGGTGGGTGGAAAGATGGTTTGGCAGACAGGGCATTCCGCCATATTTGTGACAGAATACCGTGCATGACAAACTCTAATCGGGCCCCATGTGTCTCCATAGGAGAATAATTCTTACTCTCATCAGTTACAGACTTGGAGAAGTATTTTTGCAACCTATATACTACTGCACATGATATCCCTTCAACACTAGTATTACCTGAGGCTCTCAGGCATAACCAGGGGGAAGGCATGGTGCTTCTCTCGTGGTGGATCGAGGCATGAAATTACTTGGGAATATAGAAATCATTGCTGAAATTATTCTTGGCAATTTGTGCAGTGATGCTATGCTTTTAGCCATTTCCCAAAAGCACGAGTCTACAGAGCCCAAAAGTAAAGTAACCTAGTTACAAAAATGAATCCCACAAGTTTAGGTTTTAATTGGTAAGGATACTTTATGGACTGCATGGCTTAAATTAAACCTCAGTTAAACTCTACGATTGATAATACGGAGAACTCGAAAGCGAAAAAGAAAGATGAACAGAAAAGCCAGATATACTACTGCAAAGAGGAATATCAGGGGAGTTATGAGATAAGGGACAAAAAATATATTAAAGTCTCCAATAGAGAGTCCTCAGACATAACTTTCAACAAGATTAGGGGGATAACAAAATCAAGCACACAAGATCAGCTAGTCATCCTAGGGACCTGCAAAGAGTCAAACTCAACAGCAAGGGAAAAGGAACTGAAAGGGATGAGGACAAAAGCAGAACTTCTACAAGAAGGTACTGTGAGAAGTTGGCCTGGTATATGATGTTCACTATTCTAGTGAGCACCTTGCACCAGTCCAAACAACCCTTATGGTGATGGTTGTAAAGTCAACCTTATAGACCAGCTATCCTAGTGGTAGCATGGACAAAGCAGTCTTAGGCTAAACTCAAGAGGGCATGTGAAGCCAGCTGTTTTACCATATGCAATCCCTTTAATACCAAATGAAAGGACACCACACAGGATATATATAAAATATATATGTATTTATTACTAAATTAATCCTCTGAACTCTTTATGAGGTCAGAGGCACAAGCACATAACAAGTTACTTAATAAACATACAATAAGTTGCACAAAATACAGTAATGCCCTAGGGGCACTTCGAACCATATACTAAAATAGTGGTATAAGAACCACGTCATGAACAAAGGAAAAGCCTAGGGCTTGAAGAATCACTGGGGCTACACTGTACTACCAAAGGATAGAGAGCAGGACGCCCACAGGATGCACGTGCAGTGTCTTTACACGCACGCAAGTTACAATAGAGTTAGAATAGGAACGAAATAAATGGAAACTAGTTCTTTTACGACACTTCCGAATGGACTAGGGAAAAGCTACTTGAAACTAGGACAATAGGATAGTCAATACCCACAGGAGTACCGAAATACTCGCGCTACCTCACCCGCAGGAAGCGGGTGCATAGGTGTCAAAGTGTGTTGGGTTTCGTCGCTGATTCCTATGGAGCCTTGGAGAAAGATGCTGCAGGCAACCAGGAGAGAAGTGTCCGGTTTGATCCAAGTACGGATTGAGAATGAAGAGTACCTGAAAGAAGAGGGGACAGAGTCTGGGTCACGAGCCAGTGACCAGGATGGAACCAGGAAGTAACCAAGCGATGTTGTGAAGCAATCAGGTGATGTCATGAAGCTGGTCTCTGCAGCCACGTGGACCAGGAGGTGTCGACGATGACAAGGCACTGGATATCGACTGTCCCACGAAGGCTCTCGCTGTCGGCAGTGTTGGCTGCCGGATTGGAGTCAACAAGCCTTGGCAAAGGCAACCCACGCAGGAATCGAAGATGGCTTCTTAATCAGACCAGCACGGCCTGAAGGGCTGCTCCTTTTTAGGGGAGCAAGGGCCAGTCTGGAGCAACCAGACCAGCATTGTAAATCAAAGGTTTCATCATCACAGAGGCCACTAGCCAACGGGCAAGTGACCGGACAGATGCATCAAGCAGGAAAATGCAGAAGGGCCCCACGCAGAACTCGTGGAGTGTGGAGGGCTGAACTTCGGTGCAGTTGGTGCTCGGGGCTGGGGCTTCTCAATCCCCAATGCACAACTTCAAGGGTGCCTCAGAAGTTGCACGGAAAGCAATTCTCTGGCTTTGCAAGATGGCCGGTCCCACGTCTCTCTCGCGTCCACGGGTCCCAGCTCTGCTGTGACTGTGGATAGGGCTGTTGGAAGTCTGGAAGTCCAGGTCTTGTCAGGCTCTGTGCTCGGGCTCCGGCGGGAGCGTCGACAAAGCAAACCGCTGATCGCTTGATGGTGCCTGCTTGTGAGGGGTGGTCACTCCTTGACCACAAGGGAGATTCCTCAGTCGTCTTCTTGCAAAGTAGATTGTCGAAGGTCCAGAGTTTCGTTTCAGAGTTTCAGTCAGGATAAATCTAAAGTCTTGGGACTCAGCTCCTACCTATATACCAAATTTAGGGGCTGGATTACCTGCTAGGTCCCTCCTATGGGTGGGACCCAGGAAGGGGGTGGTTACACCCCTTTCCCTTTGTCCAGTTTCATGCCAGAGCTGGGGCTGGAGTGCCCCAGCACCGGTTTGAACTGGACTATGCATGGGACACCTTGTGTGCCCCAGGCAGTGTCTCATTTCATTCAGCCCTCCCTGCCCCAATACACTATGGCCTGTCTGGGGTGGTGCTAACACCTCCCAAGACAGGAAACCTATTGTCCAAGCCTCCCTCGCTGGAAGGACTCCCAGCAGGAGGAGGTCAGACTTGTGTCTGTGGCAGCAGCATCCATTTTGTGATGCTGAGGCTCTGGTTAACTTTAACCGGGATTAGTAGGAACAACATGTCTTCTCCCTCTAGAAGGGTGAAATGCTACCCCCGTCGCCGGAACGGGCGAGGGGGTAGTATTCCAAAGCGTATGACACCTTACACGACATGTTTTGATAAAGCCAAACCATAGTTAGCATTTAACCGCGAGGTTCATAATGCATTTAAGAGTATATGGTATGGCTATATCCTAGAACAGCTATAAGGACATGGTTCCGAAAGCTGCAGACAGGCTCAGCTCATGCTAGAGTCTCATCTCACATAAAACCAAGCACTCTGCCTCCAGGATTGTTAAGGCCTGCCATAGGAGTGACTTATAGGTGTATATGTGTCTAGATATAAGGGTAGATATAGGAATACTATATCTAAGCAAGGGGTGATTACACAACCTTACCCCAGCTGAGTGATCAGCCAGTTGTGTCCGTTTGGATGGCCAGCCAGGGGTGGCAAAAGATATGCTGCAGCCCCTGGTAGGCCTTGGATGCACCTATGCCCTGGGTACCTATGGTACACCATACAGGGGCTCATAAGGTGACCCAATTTCCAATTGGAGATGTACCTAGAGTACATGGAGTCCATTTTACAGTAAGAGCAGATAGCCTGGGGCCCTGATTAGCAGGATCCCAGGCCAACTAAGTCGAAAACCAGCTAAAAACAAGGCAAAAAATCTGGGGTAATCATAGTCAGGTATCCACCTTCCTACAGGTACCTGCTACTAACAGACAGCGTGACACGAAAAAGGAGGGTTCTCCTAATGAATAGGGAATGGGCTGCTGCAATTGTAGGCAGTACAACAGAAATCACAATAACCCACTTAAAGCTCAAAAATTGTCTGAAGACAATTATCACAAATAGTTCTGTCAATAAAGGTAGGAATAATCACTGTCCTTGCTACTGTGAGACACAAACTTAATTAAAGCTGTGGTTGGTTTTCTAAATATGACTTTTCTTGGCTGTATGTTCTCTAACAAATGAAAAAATCTGCACCTGAATTCCTGAAAAAGGTGCCAGAATTTAATTCTCCTAGCAAACTTTGTACATTTTAAATATTATTATTATTATTATTATTATGCGTTCTTATATAGCGCTCGATTACCCGTAGGCATCTCGGCGCTTGCCTTGGGAACCCGTCCTGGCTTTTCCCTGTGAGATACCCGTACTGGGCATCCCCAAGGTGAAAGCCAGGCATCCCGCCGCGTGGGGGCCGTAGTGGAGATTAAGCAGCTAATGCCCAGAGCTGCAGAGTGTGAACCCGTGATTCGAGTAGGCACCGAAACGAGAATTATCGAGTCCGTGGCTATTTGGGCTCAAGACCCTGCCGCGTCGGGAATTGAACCCTGGTCCCGGGTCTGACCTCTGCTTCAGGGTCTGCCTCCTCTAACCAGTGAGCCACACTTCTCCAAATAGGGGTTTTGACTTTTGCTATCACGTGGCTACCACATTATTCTGAAAAGGAGAAACCATTTAACCAGTTGATCACTCCTGCCTTCGCAGGGAAAACTGAGAATCACACTTGCATACCAAATGAGCTGCATAGGGATAGGGTTGCTTCTGCATATCTGCAGACATGAAACAACAAACTGACTTGGTATTAGCCAGTCAGGATTCACTTACTTAATGGCAATGAGTATCGAACCATGCTCAAAGCATACCAATCAGATTTGCATTCAGCTACAGAGGATGGCTTCGATACAGGTGAGAAAACACTCTTTGCAGTGCAAACTGATAAAATCTAGCAATAGGATCACAATTGTGTCACCAATACACATACTAGAAGCTTCTATCAAAGTTTGCATATTGTTAGAAGGCGCCCTCAGGGGGGAGCAGGAAGGATACCTGACCACCCTAGGGCCCACCTCCCTAAGTACAAAGACGAGCACTGGCGGGAGACTTCTCAGGGGGAGAGTCTCGAATCTAGGATCGTACACACTATACCAGCACCACACGACAGAGAGACACCACACAGTAGCTTCTTAAGAACGTTTCTTTATCTCGTGATTCAAAGGATCTTTATGATCGGCAAAGACAGGTAGTTACAAATAGAGCCAGGGCTCAAAGAGTCTCGGTCAGGGTAGGGGTAGCGGGACAGTCTTATGGCTCAGTGTCAATATCGGTACGTATCCGGCGCACAGCTCTAAATCCTCGAGCAGGGGGATACGATGCGATCTTTTGGGGTCCAGCCGGACAAGGAGAGTCAGGGAGCCGCGAGTCACTCAGCAGGGCTCAAGCAAGATGTTGGAGGTCTTACGATCTTCAGGGGAGCCGCTAGTCACTCAGCAGGGCTCAAGCAAGATGTTGGAGGTCTTACGATCTTCAGGGGAGCCGCGAGTCACTCAGCAGGGCTCAAGCAAGATGTCGGAGGTCTTACGATCTTCAGGGGAGCCGCGAGTCACTCAGCAGGGCTCAGGTGTTCCAAAGTTGCAGGGGAGCCGCGAGTCACTCAGCAGGGCTCAGATGTTCCAAAGTTGCAAGGGAGCCGCGAGTCACTCAGCAGGGCTCAAGCAAGATGTCGGAGGTCTTACGATCTTCAGGGGAGCCGCGAGTCACTCAGCAGGGCTCAGGTGTTCCAAAGTTGCAGGGGGGCCGCGAGTCACTCAGCAGGGCTCAGATGTTCCAAAGTTGCAAGGGAGCCGCGAGTCACTCAGCAGGGCTCAGATGTTCCAGAGTCGAATCTCTCGATAGTCTCGGAGCATCCCCAGGTATAGGACTGCTCCTCTCTGATCTCCGGAGTTCTGGTATGCGGGGCACTCAGCACCTGGGGGCCGCTTGTCCGGGTTTCCTCCCACGTGGCCCTTTTATCCATTCATGTCAGGTTCGGGAGGAGTCCCAGACACACAGCAGGCGTGGAGCCAGCCCTCAGGGTGGCCGGAGGGGCGATCGAAACCCATCTCTTGAGGGGAGGTCGGAGGTGTGAGAGAAACTGCTCCTCCCTCTCTCACTTAAGGGAAGCGCGCTGTCCTCCAGCCAGGGTGGCGCCTCTTGGCCTAGGCCGCGCTGGATCGGGCGGCCATCTTAGGTGCCGGGAAGTGTACACACAGGGCCTACTGGCCGGGAAGATGGAGGCACGGACGGGGAAGTCCGGGGACGGGTGTGTGTAACACGGAGGGAAGGGTCGGCTAGGCCGGGGGACTCAGGGGTCTGTTGTGGTGTACAGCTCGGAAGGGTGCTGCTACGGGTCAGGGAGGACCACGCCACGAGGCTGGGACTAACATGCGTCCCCCCAGCTGAAAGTCGGGGAGAACTACCCATCCTCTTGGGGGTTCTCTTTGCTGAGGCGGAAGAACCTGGAGAGGTCGTCAGCGTTGGCGTGGTTGGTACCAGGGCGATGCTCTACAGTGAAATCCATCCCCTGGAGGGAGATCGACCATCGCAGCAGTTTGGGGTTCTCGCCCCTCATCTGCATCAACCACCGCAATGGTCGGTGATCCGTCTGGACTCGGAAATGGGTTCCGAACAAGTAAGGCCGTAACTTCTTTAGGGCCCAGACTACTGCGAACGCTTCCCGTTCGATGGTGCTCCACCTCTGCTCTCTGGGGAGTAGCCTCCGGCTAATGAAGGCTACAGGCTGGTCTAGACCTTCCTCATTCAGTTGGGATAGTACGGCCCCAATGCCGTGTTCCAAAGCATCAGTCTGTACCACAATCTCTTTTGAGTAGTCAGGGGCTCGTAGCACGGGGGCAGTACACATGGCTTTCTTGAGGGCGTCGAACGCCTCTTGGCAGGCTGGGGTCCACTGCACCTTCTTGGGCTGCTTTTTGGACGTTAGTTCTGTGAGGGGACCTACGAGGCTGCCGTAACTCCTGATGAACCTCCGGTAGTAGCCGGTGAGGCCCAGGAAGGCTCGGACCTCTGTTTGGGTGGTTGGTGGTTCCCAGGCTAAGATGGCGTCGATCTTAGGCTGTAAAGGGGCGACTTGCCCGCTTCCGACCTGGTGTCCCAGGTAGACCACCGATCCTTTTTTTTTTTTTTTTTTTTTTTTTTTTCTTTTTTTTTTTTCTTCTTTCTTTTTTTTTTTTTTTTTTTTTTTTTTTTTTTTTTTTCGAAAAAGAAATTGCTCTAAATAGGCGCTCTTCAGGCCACTAACACAAACTCCCGTTACCAGCCCTCTTGTTTGTGGATAGCCGATGAAGATTGCCCAGAGGTAAGGTTATTACTCGTCCAACTTCCTCTCGTGTTGATACTTGCTACTGAGAAAGGACAAGTCCACAAAACCTCTGGCATAATCATTGGACTATTTCTCACACCAGGCATTCAAGGCTGACCATAATTTAGCAGACTCATCTCCACCACATAAAATATCCAATTTACTCACCGCCATGATGTTTTTAAGGAAATTGGCGAATGTCGGGGAAAGCGCAGACTTCCACTCTTTACAGATCTCTCTTCGGGCAATCACTATTGCATAAAAAATAAACTGTGATATGTTGCTATTAATATCATAATCGGGTTGGAGACCAAAAAAAACCAAACTTAAAGTATATATAGGTGAAAATGAAAGTACCTCCTCCAAAAACCCACAGACTTGTCCCCAGAAGTTGTTAATGCTTGGACATTCAAAAAACATATGTATGTCATCTGCCTCTTGTGACTTACATCTGGGACAAGAATATTGAAGTGCGGAGATCTTAGAAAGTTTCGCAGGAGACCAGTAAACCCTGTACAAAGTATATAGATGATTTCTTCTCAAGTTAGAAGGTTTAATTATTTTTTGGGACATAGAGAAAGAATCTGCCCATAGTTTAACAGGATTATCCGAAACCTGAAAGATAGCGGGGTCCCATAACTTAATAATCTCCGCCTCTTGATTGTCCTTATTGCTTATAAAGATTTTATACCATTGGGCAGTCTCCCCCTTTCTTATCGTGTTATTACTAATTAGGTCTAGAAGGAGGCTCTCATCACCAGAATTCCAAGCTTGACTTCCCCACCAAGCCGATAATTGATAGAACTTAAATCTCGTGAGGGTTCCCCCGGTTAAACCTACCAGCGTTTCCCATTTTAGTGCTCTTGATGTATCAAGAAGGTCGCCCCATTTGAGGAGACCCGCCCTCTTTAACGGAAGTGCTAACTGATCTGTCAAGCATTCCGGAGTACCAGGGGAATCCCATATCGGGGCATATGTATGATAATAATGTATGCCTAACATCCCTCTTATTTGTAGCCAGTTATGTAAAACAGCCTTCAAAAGCTTCAGTCGTACTTTTTTAAAGAATTTTTGGTCTCCAAATTTAAACGTAAAGAAGTCAACCCCGTATGGAAGATCAGACAACATGGCTCGGAAGAGTATGCCATTAGAGGTGGAATCTAATTTGTTCGCTAGAAGTCTAAAATTTTTAAATTGAAAAGCATAACAGTATAAAAGTAAGTCCGGGAGAGCAAGGCCACCTATTTTTAGTCCTCTCCTCAACTTCCTCCAGGCTATCCTGGGAGATTTTGTCGCCCAAATAAAGGAACCTATCCTACCCTGTAAGTTAAGAATATCTTTCTTATTGAATGTTAGAGGAATGGAATTGAAAAGGAAGGTCACCTTTGGCAAGATGATCATCTTCACCAAATTTACTCTACCGTAGATATTTAAAGGCAAGGAGTTCCATCTGGTCAAAAGTTTCCTAACCTCCTTTATCACCACATCCCAACTAGTTTTAGGAGTTTCTACCAGTTTATGATTGAGCTGTATGCCCAGATATCTCATCTTGGTTTTAGCTTCTGTGATAGGTACTGCGATATTCCAACACATGATATCGGTCTTTTCCTTATTAATACCATACCCAGAAGCAATACCAAACTCCTCAGCAAGTTGGAATAACCTTGGAATTGCATCTAGTGGATTCGAAGTGTACAAAAGGAGATCATCTGCGTATAGAGCTGTCTTAACTGTTAAATCTCCGATTTTAAAAGGGTGAATTATAGGATCCTGTCTTAAAAGACAAACAAAGGGCTCAATATATACATCAAATAATAACGGAGATAAAGGACATCCTTGCCTCGTCCCTCTGTAAATATTTAACCAGTCTGACAGTCCACCATTCACCAGAATCCTGGCTCTCGGGCCCCCATATAAAGTTCTAATTCCATTGATGAAGACTTCTGGAAAACCAAACTTCCTCATCGCTTTCCAAAGAAAGAGCCAATTCACCTGGTCAAATGCTTTAGCAGCGTCTATTGCGACGATAGCAAGAGGCTTCTTTTTCTCTGTGGCGTAGTCTATGGCAGCAATTACTTGGAATGTGAGCTCGTTTAATTGACGGCCAGGAATGAATCCCCTCTGATCAGGATGAATAATAGATTTTATGACATTGGCCAGTCTGGTCGCTAAAATTCCAGAATAAATTTTTAGATCAGAGTTCAAGAGTGAGATGGGGCGATAAGATTCTATCTTTTCCGGATCTTTATTCGGTTTAGCTATTAATGAAATTGTAGCGTCCAACCATGAAGATGGTATTTGTTCTCCCTGAATGAAAATTCTATTGAATAGTTTCTGAATTGGAACTAGAATTTCTTCGATATTTGCTTTATAAGTCTCTATTGGGAGGCCATCGGGACCTGCAGCTTTATTCCTTGCCATCTGGCATTTGCTAGCTTTCACTGTGAGGCCTGCCTGGCGCAGGGCCATCAGCACCCTCCTGAGGTGCCGGAGGTGCTCCCTCCATTCCGAACTGAAAACCGCGATATCGTCCAGATATGCGGCGCTGAACTCTTCCAGCCCGGCCAGGACTCTGTTTACCAGTCTCTGAAAAGTGGCCGGGGCATTTTTCATCCCGAAGGGCATTACCCGAAACCGATAGTGCCCATCCGGGGTGGAGAAGGCGGACCGCTCCTTGGCTCCCTCTGTGAGCGCAATTTGCCAGTATCCGCAGGTCAAGTCAAAGGTGCTGAGAAAATGAGCAGACCCGAGACGGTCAATGAGCTCATCGGCACGGGGGATAGGGTGAGGGTCCGCTCGGGTGATGGCATTGAGCCCCCGGTAGTCCACGCAGAACCTCAGTTCAGGGGCGACACCAATTGGCAGCGGCTTTCGGGACCAGCACCACTGGGGCGGCCCAGGGGCTGTCTGAGGGTTCGACCACCCCCAAGGACAACATCTTCGAGACCTCGGCCTGGATGCAGGACCGGACTCGATCGGGGACTCGGTAGGCTCGGTGTCGCACCCGCTGGCTGTCTCCGGTGTCCACGTCGTGGACACACCAGTCGGTGACCTTGGGGATGAGGGAAAACAGGTCAGAGAACTGCCCCAAGAGCTGGCAGCAGTCTTCGCGTTGCTGGGGAGTGAGGGAGGAAGAGAGGTTCACTCCTTCCACGGAGCCATCCTTCTCTTTGGTGCACAGGAGGTCAGGGAGAGGCTCCGTTTCCTCTTCCGCCCCATCATCTGTGGCCAACAGTAGACTCAGCTCCGTCCGCACGAAGTGAGGCTTGAGGCGGTTCACGTGCAGGACCCGCAGGGGGTTCCTGGGGGATTGGACGTCCACCAAGTACGTGACTTGGCTTTTCCGCTCGATCACCTTGAAGGGCCCCGTCCACTTATCTTGGAGGGCGCAAGGTTTTACGGTGGCCATGACCCATACCTGCTGGCCCGGCTGGAACTCGACCAGAGTGGCATTCTGGTCGTACCAGCGCTTTATTTCTTCCTGGCTCACCTCCAGGTTGGCCTCGGCCAGCTCTCGGAACTTCCGAGTCTGGTTTCGGAGGGTCAGAATGTACTGGAACACCTCCTGAGGAGGGTCTCGGGGTGTCGTCTCCCAACCTTCTCTGACCAGGCTGAGGGGCCCCCGGACAGGTTGCCCATACAGTAATTCAAACGGGCTGAACCCCAAGGATTTCTGGGGTACTTCCCGGTAGGCGAACAAGAGGCAGGGGAGCAGGACGTCCCACTTATGCCGGAGGGGCTCCTCTAGGCCCATGATCATCCCCTTTAGAGTCCGGTTAAACCGCTCTACTGGGCCATTTCCTTGGGGGTGGTACGGAGTGGTGAACCGATAGGATACTCCACATTGCTGCCAAAGGGACGTCATGTACCGGGAGATAAAGTTCGTCCCGCGGTCGCTCACGACCTCTCGGGGA
Source organism: Lissotriton helveticus (assembly GCF_964261635.1). Taxonomy (NCBI): domain Eukaryota; kingdom Metazoa; phylum Chordata; class Amphibia; order Caudata; family Salamandridae; genus Lissotriton; species Lissotriton helveticus. Next base: position 1,205,375,847 of record NC_136059.1, read on the forward strand.
AATCCTACACGGGAAAAGATTCCCATCAGCGCCCGGCCCACCACGGGGGCCGTGACGGTGCGTAGGGGGATGGTTTCAGGGTATCGAGTGGCATGGTCCACTAGGACGAGGATGAAGCGGTGACCTTGAGAGGTCTTGGGGTCCAGCGGCCCCACAATGTCAATTCCAACCCGCTGAAAGGGGGTACTGACTGTTAAAAATAGCAATATGTATGTACATAAGCGGCGTTCATTTGTGTTCTCAGTGCCCCTTGGTGTAAACAGAACGAATATCGCTAACACTCTGACTGTGTTGTCTCACTAGCATAGACCCATGCACACACGTACACGACGGCCATTTTAGGTACCATGGTCTCCCTGTTCACGATCGCACATCAGCGCCCCTTCCCTGACCCTGCGAGCATCCCCCATGCACCCTGACTGCCCCCGCTCTCTCATGCACAAGTCAGGAGCCCTCCCCTCCCGCATGACTCTGTCCCTAAGAATCGCACCCCACGCCTGACCAATACCTCCTGTCCCTCCATGAATACCCCTCCTTTGATAACCTCTTCCTCTGAGCCTAAACGTCAGCACTGACCGCTGGTCATCCTTTAGCCCAAGGATACAGTTTATTGCCCACTACTGTATGCACTCGTCCCTCCTGAAAGAGGCCACTATTGATGATGACACCCCCACCCCCGGAGATTCGATCAGGCGCACACATTCCAAAGAGATCGGCAGAACACTCAGCTGCGTGATAGCCCCTCCCAATCATATGAGGGGAAAGGGTCTCTACTGTTGTCATGTGTTGGAATGGACTGGAACTGGGGGGTGGCGGGGATATCGTTCTGATGTCATTCTCATGCTCCATAAATGCCCTTATTGTATTAAAAGGCGTCCACATGTCTTGAACCTGTGTATAAAAGACGAAGCCCCAGAGAAACTTGTTAGAGCACCTCCCGAAGACACTATGCGAGTGTCCCAAAGGACAGGCTCTCCTCATGAGTAATAAACTCTGTTCTTGTTTTCCTACTTCCAGTGCCCGTCTCTTTATTTGGTAATTATTCAAGATGGAAACGAAGAGTCGCCCTGCGCCAGCAGCCTGGGCATCCGGGGCGTTATGGGCTGACTTTTCAACAATTGGCGCCCTAAACGCGGGGCCCATCAGCGACATGAGGTCCGGTAAGAGAGGTCCAGACGACGGGGTGAACATCTAAATGATTGGAGTATACCTGCCTTGAGAGGGCCCTCGTCCGGCTGCCGATTGAATTAACTTCACCGATTCCGAACAGACCTCTCTCAAAGTGACCTGTTGTCCTGACTGGGATCCCACAGGAATGCTGCGGTAAAAACATGGAGAAAAGAGACCGATTGGGCGCTGGAAAAAGGAAAGGCAAAGAACTGTCCACATGGTCTGGTCCGGGTAAGGTCGTGACACACGACAAATTGCAAAAATTGATTGATTGATTGTTTGATAATACTAGTATTTCCTATTGATTGCTTCTGGGAGATTCTCTATTTGCAAACAAACACAGAATCACCATACTCTGTTTAGTCTTTGCAGATAGTGAAGGGTAGGCAACGCAAAACTTTAACACGTCGTGCCTATTCTTTTTCTCCCCATTGATTGATTGATTGAATCGAGCATCGAATTGTTCGAAGTTGGTTCTCTTAGGAATCTTCTCTGCCTGCAAACGGGGAAGAATAGCAACATTCTCTCTCCCTTTTGCAGAGAGTGAAGGGTAGGCAACGCAAAACTTTAACACCTCGTACCTATTTCGTTCCTCATTGATTGATTGTTTGCCCGAACATTGACTATTTGGGAATTGGTTCTTTTTGGAGGTATTCTCTATTTTTGCAAACGAGCACAGAAGTCGCCATACTCTAGTCTTTGCAAGTAGTGAAGGGTAGGTAATGCGGACCTTTGTCCCCCGTTGCAATCTGTCATACCTACCTACTCCCCACCGACTGATACGCCAGTCTCACTCGGACCATTTACTAGAGGAACGTCATCTGGCCCGACCAGAGAACACCCCTAGTGAAAAGGACACATACACTAATAACTAAGTGATCACTGTAACCTGTTAATAGAAGCTTTAGCATGAAACAACCTGGAAAGAAAGGAATAGGAAAACGAAATCAGTTGGCCACTGATGAACACGAACTTTTATTTAAAATAACGAACAAGAAACGGTAACAATACGTAATAATAAAACCTATTAATGCCCTACAAACAATAAAATGTTAGAAATAAGAACGGTAAACTGTAGAAAAAGCAAGTCAGCAGAACATCCGCCCCCACTCTGGAAACTTCCAGAATAGGGCAGGGCTGCGGCCACGCCCAGCCAAAAGCAACCCATATAAGGCGGGTCCTGCTGCCAACAGTCGGCCAGGAAATCGTAACATAGGGTGGAGCCGGAGGAGAGACAGGGGCCAGCGGGACCCGGCAAGGGGATTGCCTTTACAACGCTGAAGAGTTGCAGGGGGGGGAATGTCTCCTCGACCCTCCCCTCTCTCCCCCAGTCCGGCCACAACGGCCCATGGTAGTTCCAGGTAGTCCCGCCACATGCTCCCCGGTCCAGCCACCAACGGTCGGGGCTGGGGCCGACGGGATCCGGCTGCAGCCGATAAACCAAGGAACTCGTTCATGGGGCCAGAGCAAGGGGCGTCCGGCCGACATCCACCGGAAGCCCGGCCCAGAAACGGGCGAGAAACTCTTTCTTTTCTCCTTCGTAATAGCAGCAGCAACACGCCAGGCACCACTTCTTTCTTCAAAAATGGCCTCGATAACACTGGGGGGATGTCTTGCACATGCCTTCGACCCCTCGCCCCTCGTCCTCATCGCCGCCGGCCATAACAAATGTCAAGCGAGGCGCCGTGGTGTGCACTGGGAGGGAGAGATGGTGCGAACAGGCCTCTCCCGTCCCCCAGGTGGAGGCTTCCCAGTTGCACCCTCAACGCTCCCGGCGCCCGGAAAAGGGTTCGTCCACTATGGCGATGCCGCGACGCCTCATCCAGCAGGTTGGAGCCCATCCGCTCGTTTGACCCCGCGATTGCTGGCGGCTGCCGAACTCCCAAGATGGCGGTCGACCCGGCAAGAGTGGGCCCAGCATGCAGGTATGGCCCGGTCACTTGTTGACTCCACCATCATAGTTCTCCACAACCTTGAAGATTCTAGAGGAGCCGCGGGAGTCCCCGACTCCCGCAAATACCCCCGATGGGGAATAACTGCCATGATTTCCCACGGAACGATGGAAATGTAGCCGCAGGACGTCGGCGCTCCCATACTGGCGCCAGCCTCAGTTTGAATGACTAGAATCCTGCAGACCACAGTTCGGATCAGTTCCGGTGAAAGCACAGTGTGACCCGGTAGGAACGTTGTTGCCTCCCTCCCCTTTTTGACTGATGGTTCAAACCACCGATCCTTTCTTTTGCCCTTTAACGGAACTTTGGACTACCAGAGGAAGCTCTGGGCCAACCACGAGTTAGTAGAGATTTAGACTATGCCTGATTCTGCCTGACTGCACCCAAAATGGCGCCGATGCAAATGAAACCCTCAACTCCTTATTGTACCCCGATTGCTCAGCCTTGGTGTCATAGGATATGTATGAAGTTTTTAAACTTTTAGATTGATATAGGATGTGTACTGATTGTGAGTTCGCAACAATGGATTGATATAGGATGTATACTGTCAGCTCGAACAATGAATTGATATGAGATGGGTACTGATTGGGTGTTCGGACAACGAAGGACAATGAATTTTTGTAAGATGGGTACAGATTGAACTTTCGGACAATGAATTGTTGTTGAGTTTGGCGCATCATGAATTATTGAAAGTTCGAAATTTCGATGTTTATGATATTCGCTCACGCCAAAAGATTCAATATGATTTCATTGCGCTTTTCGCACTTTATGTATGAAATAAACGACCACCGACTCCATTAAAGCTGCTACGAATAAAGTATCCTCACCTCTACAGTTTCAGCCTGCTCCGTGGCTGGTCCACCGGAGAGTAGGCCTGTATTTATGCACCGACATTCTTATTAAAGAGTTTTGAGAAAGCAACTATAGTTGTCCGTGTAAATTGATAAAGTCTTGAATGAATGATCCCTATTTTTTCGATATAACTAGAATGAAGACGGAATGACTAAGCTCGATTAGATAAAAGGTTGAAAAGTATAGTACGTAGAAATATTGCAAATAGGAAGGGTCAAATTTTAGTTGTGTATTTCTTCCTTTTTATACAGCCATAGGCAACAGCTAAAGATCCTGATATTTCGCCTATACTTTATATGCTACATGCATAAGAAAAGTCACGCTAAGGGTCCACCTGGGCTTAAACGCCCCAGTTGGCAGTGACTGCATCCTGTGGAAACAGACCGAGTACGCAGTAAGTAAAAACCTTTCTGGGTTTATGCACGCTAGTGTGTCTATCAATGTAGCCTCCTGCTCTCCCCTCCCTTCTTTTCCCTCTCTCTGCAGGTCACCTCGGAATGCCGACTAATGTACGAAGAAGGTGATCCAGCGGACGACGAGACAGGAAAAAGGGTCTGATTATAGTATCTAACAGCGGCAAAACCCTGAATAAAGCAAAAAGGAATAACGTACACACTTGATTAAGCATTCTTACGTTTAACTAAGTAGGAAATGGTCTAGGATATTTCGAGGTAAGGGTTACACAAGTATCCTCCGCCGAGAGGACTAGGGATATTACCAATATTTGAAAACCTACTACCTCCTTTTTTCGCATCCTCATAGACATATAACTAAAAGCTGCCCAATTGCCCTCCAATTGACACCAACGATTGTCTCAGCCTGGAAACGCACTTGCTAAAATGACTCGAATAAACCTCCGTGAGCATTAGCCCGACCAGGTTAGTTTATGACCAGTTGCCAACAGCATAAGTGTGTACAACCAAGGCCACCAGTGAAAGGCAGCCAACGAATAAAAAAAAATAAGAAACGGGTAAAAAGAGCTCAGGACAATAAGTATGCGCAGCATACAGAAAAAGATAATTGTGGCCAATAACTGTTTTATGTTGTGTCTTGGATCTTTGTATGTAATACCGGTACTGTCTTCCCCGTCTGAGTTTGTGTGTACGTGATGTATGGATCTACGTCGTCTCCCCGCGTGTGTTCACGTATTACTTAACCCCTGCTGTTCTATGTTGCGTACGCACTGAATGGACCATTATTGTGCACGTCTCTCTCTCTCTCCGCGACATACGTGCACCAAATGGTTCGTTTAGAAGTGCGACTCTCTCTCTCTCTCTCTCTCTCTCTCTCTCTCTCACACTCTCTCTCCCTCTCTCACTCTCTCTCTCTCTCTCTCTCTCTCTCTCCAAAAAACCACCCCTGTTTTCCTCTTCTTGTATAGTGACGTTGTGCCCCTCCGGCACAAACATAATTGGATTTCCTCGAACGCAAAGGTGTTCAACAAAATTGACCAAAACCAAAAACGATTGTGACTTGCCATATTACTACCTCTCCTTTCTGCAAACGATAGAACCCAAGTTGGTAATAAAGGAAAGGACAGGTAAGACGACGGATGTCCCCTAATCTGGCCTTTTATAAAGGGAACTATAACGTCAATGGTCTTCTGTTTTAGAAATGCGATCCCCAATGTCCTGATTGCCCCACCCCCTCGCACCTAAGTGCGGATGTCCAGAGTACCCCACTCCTCCCAATCGACCCCAGCTCCCTGTCCAAAAGCACCCACGAGCCTCGATCAGCCCTGGCCTCATGTCCGCGACCCACGAAACGAAATTGACGACCTCGATTAATGGTCATTCCCCAGGAAAGCCATGTTTTACATCCGCCCCTTCCCCCTTCTTCATGTACGAGAACGCCCCGCTTACAAGCATCAGTCGACCCCGAAGGGAAACGTAAGATTGTCGATACTTGGGTTAAAGGGAAGAACGAGTCTCTACATAAGGACTCGATTTTTTTTGTAATGTAATACATTGTGTACAAAAGCCAAATTTCTCTTATCATATGTCACGAATGAATACCAAGCCAGCCTATAAATTCAATATGCAATGCCCTTCTCCAGACTCCATAAGTGGCGACCTCTGACTGTGACCGATGAACTTATCCCCCACCTACTCAGGAATGGGGAAGGAATTGAGATGTATATCTGTTCTCTCGACCAGTTTTCTAAAACTTGTTTTTCACCCATTTAAAGATAATGATCGGAGGAGAGGAGCTGAACGGAGCACACAGCCCGGCCACCGATCATGGAGCACGTGTGACGACCAAAGGTGGAGCCGCAGAGCAACGTGACGTGGGACGAGGCATAACTTTCAAACTCAGCAGATGGAGGAATGAAGGGCTGCCTTGAAGCCCTCGACTCGCTGACCCTCTTGTGCCTGAAGTCCCCGTCCCCTTTTTAGTCCGATTGTTGGGCTTGCCTGCTCATCATCCTTTGCTCCCTTGGTCCCTTGGTGTGTTCAAAGATCTGGCCCCACTCCGCCCTCTCTTCCCTCGATTATTCAACAACCTCTTTCATATAAACTTTGACTATGGACTGGGATTTTGCCACGAAAGACAAGAAAGACACGCAGGTGCCCAGCATAAGGCACCCCTAAGAAAATGAGTTAGGAAACAGGACTGTGATCTAACAGCAGAGGACTGATCACACCCTGCAACGTGTAAGGACGATTCCGAGCTGGACTTATAGCTCCACCGCCGGTGCTCAGCAGCGCCAACAAAAGAAGACGGACTCTGTTAAAAGACATTGCGACAAAGACCCTCCCCCTTTCCAGAACTTTCTATTCACCCCTTGACTAAATTACTTGTATCGAATTGAATACTTCCCTCAACCATTTTGTATTGCCTTTTAAGAAATGTTTCACCGGTCACTCATGTGTTTAGGTTTTTCCGAAAATTCCCTATAATACTGACACACCGGAAGGTATCAGAACGTTCTTTCTGTACGTGATGCCACTAGAGAGAAAAATGTGAACTTGATTTTTATGTATCAGAACATTTTTTCCTTGATTCTACACCGACTAAATATTATGCCGATTTCTAAGCTTGTATAAAAGAGCCCAACAGACGTAGATTGACACGCATTGTATTCTGCCTATCACATCGACGAAATTGAACGTGCTTATGTAAAAAGTGGGGACTGTTAAAAATAGCAATATGTATGTACATAAGCGGCGTTCATTTGTGTTCTCAGTGCCCCTTGGTGTAAACAGAACGAATATCGCTAACACTCTGACTGTGTTGTCTCACTAGCACAGACCCATGCACACACGTACACGGCGGCCATTTTAGGTACCATGGTCTCCCTGTTCACGATCGCACATCAGCGCCCCTTCCCTGACCCTGCGAGCATCCCCCATGCACCCTGACTGCCCCCGCTCTCTTATGCACAAGTCAGGAGCCCTCCCCTCCCGCATGACTCTGTCCCTAAGAATCGCACCCCACGCCTGACCAATACCTCCTGTCCCTCCATGAATACCCCTCCTTTGATAACCTCTTCCTCTGAGCCTAAACGTCAGCACTGACCGCTGGTCATCCTTTAGCCCGAGGATACAGTTTATTGCCCACTACTGTATGCACTCGTCCCTCCTGAAAGAGGCCACTATTGATTATGACACCCCCACCCCCGGAGATTCGATCAGGCGCACACATTCCAAAGAGATCGGCAGAACACTCAGCTGCGTGATAGCCCCTCCCAATCATATGAGGGGAAAGGGTCTCTACTGTTGTCATGTGTTGGAATGGACTGGAACTGGGGGGTGGCGGGGATATCGTTCTGATGTCATTCTCATGCTCCATAAATGCCCTTATTGTATTAAAAGGCGTCCACATGTCTTGAACCTGTGTATAAAAGACGAAGCCCCAGAGAAACACCTCCCGAAGACACTATGCGAGTGTCCCAAAGGACAGGCTCTCCTCATGAGTAATAAACTCTGTTCTTGTTTTCCTACTTCCAGTGCCCGTCTCTTTATTTGGTAATTATTCAAGATGGAAACGAAGAGTCGCCCTGCGCCAGCAGCCTGGGCATCCGGGGCGTTATGGGCTGACTTTTCAACATGACGACGAGGAATGGTTGGAGGGGAGCCTTGCGCTTTCCTCCGCTTTTTCCACTAGCCTGGCACGTGGGACAGGACTTGCAGTGGGCCTCTACTTTCGCTTTCATTTTGGGCCAATAGAAGTGCGCGACCAGGCGGCTATACGTCTTGTCTTGGCCCAAGTGGCCTGCTAGGGGTACATCGTGGGCCAAGCCCAGGAGGAAGTCTCGGAAGCGTAGGGGTACCACCAGCACTCGGGCTGACCCTAGCTCCGCTGACTTCTGTTCACGGTAAAGGAGGTCATTCTCCCAGTACAGCCAGTGTGTTCCTGATTGGTCGCCCGCGGTCTGGGCTTCGGCCTGTTGCCGGGGTCCGACCAGGGAAGGACAGGTAGCTTGCTCCCGGCAGAACTCCTCTCGGGAGGGGCCCCCCTCGTGGCGCCACTGCGCCAATTCGGGCAGATCACCCAGCTCGGTGATCTGTGCGGGGGTGGGGTGTATGGGTTCGTTGTCAGTGACATCTTCTCCTCGTGGGAAGAGGTCGGAGATCTCGGCTGGATCGGCACCGTCGCCATCCACAGGGGGGAGGCTGGCAGCTTCATCCTCGACTTCCCCGTCGGGGGGCAGTCGGGCTGCCATAGATCGGGTGGTGGCGCACACCCACTCGGGAAGACCCATCATCCCGAGGTGGGTCCGGCGCTCGACCTGCTTCCATGGAGAACTTTCCAGGTCGTTCCCCAGGAGGCAGTCAACAGGCTGGGAGGTCCGTACTGCTACTTTTAATTTACCTGCTACTCCTTCCCACTCGAATGGTATCAGGGCTACCTTACACAGGCTCTCAGTGTTATCTGCTGAAATTACAGGGCACAGGACATTGGGGAGGATCTGGTCTTCTCGCACTAAATGGCTAAGGACACCTGTGATGCTGGCTCCGGTGTCACGGAGGGCCTCCACTCGGTGGCCATTCACGGTTACTAACTGGCGGTACTTCTTGGTGTTGGTAGGCAGGGCATTCCCGGGAACCATCTCCCTATCTCCCAGGGATACTAGGGTCATGGCAGTAGGTTCCCATCCCTCGCTGTCCTCAAACTCCTCCCCTAAAGCTACATTTGCTATCTGCTTAGCCGGGGGAGTTGTGGTAGGGATACGTGGGGCCATGGGACACTGGGGATCACTGGCGTAGTGCCCGGCCTTTTGACATCTATAACATGTGATGGTCACTCGGTGCTGTCTACCTGGGGGACCGGCAGTAGCTGGTGGAGGTGCGGGGAAATTCTGCGGTGGGTTCCTCGGGGGGCTACACTGGGGACCGGACTGGGTGTCCCTGGGTCCTCCTGGGTTTCCCCCCCCCTCTCTGGCGGGGTGGTCCTTGACTGTTGCGGGGGTAGTCTCCCACGGGGCCCCGGGCGACCCGGGTGTTCACCCAGCGATCCGCCTCGACGGCCAGCTTCCTCAGATCCGCGAGCTTGCTGTCGAGCAGATGCTGGCGTAGTTCCACAAAACAATTCGCGGACAAGTGTTCCCACGGCATGAGGTCAGTTAGTTCTTCCACGGTGGTCACTTTGCTGCCCTTGAACCATCCATCAAATGCTCTGCTAAAAAAGTTTCCGTATTCTACCCAGGTGGTGCCAGGAATCTTTTTGCAGTCCCGGAACCACTGGTGGTACATTTCTGGGGTGAGGCGTATCTCGTCAGGAGGGCCTCCTTCATGTGGCTGTAGAAAGTCTGCACGGAGGACGGTAGATCGAGTAGGGTGTCTCTCCCCTCGCTCAGGAATCGACCCCACAATCCGGCCCCCCAATCTTTTTGTGGAACTCGGTGGGAGGTCATGGCAACTTCGTAGGCCTTAAACCATTGCTGGATGTCGTCATTTTTGTAATATTCTTTGACCACATCTTTGGGGATGTGGACCTTCGGCTCTGCCGGGGGTCCTATCTCTCGGTTCCCCGGGGGCCGGTTCTCGTCTCTCCTTGCCTTGAGCTCGAGCTCCTTCAAGCTTCGCTCGTGCTCCAGCTGAAGTCTCTTCCCTTCATGCTCCCGCTGGAGTTTCTTCTCTTCTAATTCCCCTTGTACTTTCATTTGCTCGATCGCAAGTTTCTTTTCGGCCAATTTTATTTCGCCTTCAATCTTCAGTTTTGCCATCTCAAGCTCGTGGTGGCGACTTCTTTCTCGATCCGCGAGCGTTTCCGGGGATAGGCCCCCGTCTGGTACTATGCTTCGTACCTGGCTGCTGCTTTCTGTCTGAGGGAGTCCCGGTTCGTCTGGTTGCGCCGCCGCTCCTTCTGTGCGGGGGACTCCGGACTCCACCCAAGCTTTCAATGCTTTCTGCACGTCTTCCTTTGTGTTGAGGCCAGTGGTAGCGATTCCTAATTCTTTGCAGAATTCCTTTAGGTCTTTGTGCGTGTACTCCTCCAGTTGTTCTACATGGAATGCAGTACTCATGGTGGTTTCTTCTGTCGTCTTTGCTCGGTAGTGCGTTAGTCGTGTACTGTACGATCTCTAGATTGCGGCTCGTATCCCGTCGCTTGCCACCAATGTTAGAAGGCGACCTCAGGGGCGAGCAGGAAGGATACCTGACCACCCTAGGGCCCACCTCCCTAAGTACAAAGACGAGCACTGGCGGGAGACTTCTCAGGGGGAGAGTCTCGAATCTAGGATCGTACACACTATACCAGCACCACACGACAGAGAGACACCACACAGTAGCTTCTTAAGAACGTTTCTTTATCTCGTGATTCAAAGGATCTTTATGATCGGCAAAGGCAGGTAGTTACAAATAGAGCAAGGGCTCAAAGAGTCTCGGTCAGGGTAAGGGTAGCGGGACAGTCTTATGGCTCAGTGTCAATATCGGTGCGTATCCGGCGCACAGCTCTCAATCCTCGAGCAGGGGGATACGATGCGATCTTTTGGGGTCCAGCCGGAGCAGGAGAGTCAGGGAGCCGCGAGTCACTCAGCAGGGCTCAAGCAAGATGTCGGAGGTCTTACGATCTTCAGGGGAGCTGCGAGTCACTCAGCAGGGCTCAAGCAAGATGTCGGAGGTCTTACGATCTTCAGGGGAGCCGCGAGTCACTCAGCAGGGCTCAAGCAAGATGTCGGAGGTCTTACGATCTTCAGGGGAGCCGCGAGTCACTCAGCAGGGCTCAGGTGTTCCAAAGTTGCAGGGGAGCCGCGAGTCACTCAGCAGGGCTCAGATGTTCCAAAGTTGCAAGGGAGCCGCGAGTCACTCAGCAGGGCTCAGATGTTCCAGAGTCAAATCTCTCGATAGTCTCGGAGCATCCCCAGTTATAGGACTGCTCCTCTTTGATCTCCGGAGTTCTGGTATGCGGGGGACTTAGCACCTGGGGACCGCTTGTCCGGGTTTGCTCCCACGCGGCCCTTTTATCCATTCATGTCAGGTTCGGGAGGAGTCCCAGACACACAGCAGGCGTGGAGCCAGCCCTCAGGGTGGCCGGAGGGGCGATCGAAACCCATCTCTCGAGGGGAGGTCGGAGGTGTGAGAGAAACTGCTCCTCCCTCTCTCACTCAAGGGAAGCGCGCTGTCCTCCAGCCAGGGTGGCGCCTCTTGGCCTAGGCCGCGCTGGATCGGACGGCCATCTTAGGTGCCGGGAAGTGGACACACAGGGCCTACTGGCCGGGAAGATGGAGGCACGGACGGGGAAGTCCGGGCACAGGTGTATGTAACATGGAGGGAAGGGTCGGCTAGGCCGGGGGACTCAGGGGTCTGTTGTGGTGTACAGCTCAGAAGGGTGTTGCTACGGGTCCGGGAGGACCACGCCACGAGGCCGGGTCTAACACATATCCGACTCAAGAGCCTTTATATTAGATGCAACAAAGCCAAGGACTGATGTTCAGTTTGAATACAATACAATCAATCAATATAGACTTTATTCGGTTTTTGAAGTATAAATCCATAAAAGTTGACAAACATAAAAATAATAAAATATTCAGAATAGCAGCACAATTTATCATCAATAGTCCCATGATTGACTGTAACATGATAGCCATAAAACAGAGTGACACAACCATACGGTGTTATAAAGTTGTGAAAGATCAGCACCATTAAACATTGTAAAACGACGTTATACCATATATCCGATTGTTTATACAATTCAACTTTGAGGACACAAGACTTTGCTCAATATCAACAGGCTGTTCCATATACAGACCATATCAAGCCTCTACACAAATATACCATAGCGTTTAATACTGATGGCACTGTGCAGCAGTTGATTGAGCTGTTGATGAGGATCAGACATATTAGTGCAAACTTTTTGTGTAATTTCAGTACATAAATAGAGGAAATCAGTGCTTTCTTTCTATCCTTCACTAGGTTGCAAACTAAACATCAATGCAGATCTCACTTTAGCAATACAAGCGTCACACAACAATAAAGCCTGACTACAGGTCTTTAAAGTATGCAAAGAATGTTTACTCTTTGATATGATGGGCTCTCTAAAGTCTCAGTACTAAGAGTTTCTGATCAGTATTTACCAAACAGGTTTTCCCGACATGGTTTAGTCAAGGCAGCTTATGAAGGTATAGCTTAAGAGGGGGGGGGGAATAATAAAAGCAGGCGTACACACTCTTAAGTAAAAGGATCATGATTGCTGACGATAAACACGTTAGTAACACCCTCCTGCTAGACGCCGCCCGACCTCCGGGTTGTGGGCTAAACGGCTGTGTACAGAACAAAACAGCAGAGAGGACACCAAGGAACCAGGAATGCAATAGATGTACCGAAAAATCAGATGTACATTACACCTGCAATAAAAATTACTTTACAAAAAAAAAAAATGAAGGTATAGCTTAACCTGGTGTCTCAGCCACTCTGCACATGCTTAATGAGAGCTACTGATGGCCTCCTCTAGAACCAAAAGCAATTCGGCAATATGTGCTGCAGTGTAAATTATGTAAAGTTTGAGGGGTTTGTGGGGAGCACTCCGTTATAAACAATATATTCAACCTATACAATCGGTGCTGCAACTAATCAGGTTTGTCACGCCTGTGACTTAAATGCAGGTTTAAGTGAGAGAGGATCTCAACTAGTTGCGCGCTGTTCACTGAGTGTTATCCAACACTCAAAATGATAATCAATATAAACACAAAAACAATGTGAGACTCCAGTTATTTTAATCCATAACCTGACGCTTCTATAATCATCTTAATGTTATTGCAACACGTAATTATAATTCAAATGAGCACATTATCTTGTGATTCTCAGTTCTATACACAATACATTTTTCTCAAATAATCACAACGCAAAACATATAATACGTGATTTTCATGTCATGCCCAATGCATTTCGGCACAAAGGTGTGCCTTCATCAGGGGCTAATCTGTAATAAAGGTAGAAACAATGGAACAAGTGAGTGTGTTGTATCAGTTGCTTGTCATGGGGGTGTGTATATACAAATAAAGAATTGTCATACCTCTAGTGAAAGTAAGGTTCTCGAATGAACTGTAAGAATAACAAACCACGTAAAAGCCAGCGGTAAATATGCATGGCCCAAGTGAAAACCAATGGAACAGTGGTCAATCTAAAAAGGTAAATAAGCGGCCGCTTACCTAGATATGTTTGAGATTAAATGCCCTGTAAATACAAGTGACAACCAGAATATATGTTCATGTACATTCACATAAATACTGATGAAGTAAGTTACTCAATGATAAAAAAACGTAACTCAGTGATGAAGAAGAATGTAAGGTCCTACCTGATCTGCGTTGGCTATTCCAATCTAAAAAATGTGTGATATAATTTTAAGTTCTTGAGGAAACTCCAAGTTACTGAAATAAATCCACCAAATCCGAAATCACATACCTTATACGTGCTATTTTCTAACCTAAAACACAAAAACGAGTAATTTATAAAAACGTGTGATTTGTAGCTTGTGACTGTCCTAAGACATTAAAGCTAGTGTAACCATAAATCACGTTCAACACCAAGATGCCCATTTACCTGTATGAAGCGTCGCCAAAACTTTAAACAGTAGGTTACAACCTCGCACTTCTGTTTACTTCCAATAATCTCGAAACTAGCCGTCTCACGCCATTACCGAAATGTGCCTAGTTGATAACGTGTGACCGTCATGAACACTAAGAACGGACTTGGGCAGCAAAGTATTCCGATCGTCAAGATAACCTGGGGCGCCATTTTGAAGTGGGGTTAAAATATTGTAATTACGATGTTGGATCCCCGATAGAAAACCATGCTGTGATGTGTAAAGTTGTGAGAGGTGTAAAAAAGTCCCATGTTTATAACGCTGCGCTCAATATTATCCCGCAACCTTCCTGTGATCTACACTGTCAGAATCTTGTTACCGTCATCAACACTAACAACGGGCTACACAACAAAGCGTTCCACTCTTAAAACCTAGATCGCCATTATAGAAATTGTTAAATCATATAATCCCTGTGTGGAGAGTGCGGTGTAATGTGTATGATTATGTATGATGGCAATGTGCAGCTTGTTACTTAGACTCCACTCAGTGTTTTTTATGAAGTTCCACTCTAATTTATAAACACAAGAGATGTGGAGGAAATGAAAATAGTATTGCATGTTCAAAATGTAATATGACATTTCAATATTTGTAATATTTATAGTTCATAGAAAACCTGTGCTCGACCTAAGGTGAGCTCTACTAATAGAATAGTAATAGTTGGGAATGTGTCTAAACAAAAATAACATTTCACGTGCACTGTACTTATAAAGAACAGACTATAATTCGTACTTTACCCACTATACTAATACACACCTAAACATCTATTCTATATGGTGAGATATGCTAAGATGTGAACATGACAAACACACAAAAAATATATATACAAGAAGCCATGGCAGATTCAGTGATCAATACTGTAACTCAGTACTTATGAGTTCATACTAACATATAATCAGTCTAATATGTGTTGACAATCACCCTCGATATATATTCATGAACATATGGATAGGTTATTACATTTCAACAATCATCCTAAGTATATGCATACAAATACATTCAATGTATTCAATGATGAACATATATAAAATAACATTATTCTGATTTGTGATAATGTCACTATGGGTGATATGTATTTCAAGAGCAAAACCACTTGATAATTTTCATAAAAGAACCTTATATGACTCGAGTGAACCTGTAGTATGGGAAATCGTAGGCACTTCAGTAGGATTAATATGAATAAATGTCCAGTGTCTAGAGTCCTACAAGTAACATGAAAGGTCATATCTGTCATTTAATCCCTTAGGCTGCATTGTTTGTAGAAATTGTATCCAGTACAACTCACGTTGCAGAAGACGGAGTCTATTATCAATACCTGTTTTGATCACTACCTTCTCAATGATGAAACATCGTAATTGGGAAATCGTGTGACTGGACTCTTTCCAGTGAGTAGCTAAAGGAGATGATAGGTTCTGGTTGCGTATTCGACTCTTATGCTCATTTAATCGAATCTTGAGCTTGCGTTCCGTTTTCCCAATGTATAACTTGCCACATGGGCACTTAATGCCATAAACTACATTTAGAGTATTGCAGTCGCTGCTGTGTCTCAATTTAATTGTCTGGCCTGTAGTCGGGTGTGAGAAGGTGTTTCCAATGATTATGTTATTACAGTTCACACAGTTCAGACACCGAGTTGTTCCTTTGTAGTCAACATGTTGGTCTTCTTTTTCTCTCCCCCTCAAAATTTGTCTCATGTTAGGTCCACGCCTATATGCATGCATCGGTGGTTGAGCAAATATCCCATTAAACTCTGTTTCTGTGGAAAGTAATTCCCAACGTTGATTGACAATACGTTTAATCTTTGGTGACACTGTAGTGAACTTGGTCACAAATACCATTCTATCCTGGTTGTTTTTAGGTCTCAGTTGTAACAATGTATCTCTGTTCATTTCTGCCACTCGCTCTCTGCTACGTTGTATGATAGAATCAGGATATCCACGATTTTGGTATCTTTGGACAAACTTCTCGATATTAGTTTCACTTGTAGTAGCCTGTGAACAAATCCTTTTAATACGAATAAATTGAGAGAGAGGTAAATTCTCAATCAATCTTCGTGGATGGAAACTAGCGTAATGTAACGCACTATTCCGGTCCGTTTCCTTAGTGAACAGTTCTGTATGAAATCCTGTGGGTTGTTTTTGGATCCTCACACCCAAGAAGTCCATTGTCTTAGAATCAATTTTATGGGTAAATTGAATCCTGGGGTTAACAGAGTTCAGGTAGTGTATTGTGTCGAGTAATGATTCCTCAGTACCTCGCCAGACTAGAAAGATATCGTCTATAAAACGACAGTACATCTTAATTTGTGTCCATGCTGCTGTATCAAACACGTGTTCTGACTCAAATTGCGCCATAAAAATATTTGCATACGCAGGAGCCCCTGCAAAGCCCATAGATGTACCAGTCATTTGGGCATAGAATCGTTGATCCCATTCGAAGTAACTGTTGTGCAGACAAAATTTTTGTAGTTGCAAAAGGAACATTTTCTCCGTAGGTAGATCATCCATTTGTAGTAGAGCCCATTCCACTGAGTCTAATCCATCTGAATGTGGAATCGAGGTATATAGGGAGACTACGTCTATCGTACATAGGATCCAATTCTCGTCCATTTCACAGCCAATTTCCGAGATCTTTGTTAAAAAATCGCCTGTATCCCGAATGTAAGATCTCCAATTTTGAACGAATTGCTGAAAAAAGAAATCCAGAAATTTGCCGAGGGGGTCAAACAAAGACCCACACCCCGACACAATGGGTCTGCAAGGTGGGTTTGTCAGGTGTTTATGCACCTTGGGGAGCATGTAAAGTTTGGGACACCGTGGATGAGTCGTCATCAGAAAACTTTGAATCTTCTGATCTATCCATTCTTGTTCTCGTGCTCCCAATAAAAGATCTTTAAGCATTGATTGCAGAGTCATGGTTGGGTCTCTGTCCAAAAGCTGATAAGTGTCTGTGTCTGAGACGTGCTCCTCAACTTTGGCCATGTAAAAATGTTTATCCATCACCACCATTGCTCCTCCTTTATCAGCTGGTTGTATTTGGATAGTACGATTCTTAGCTAGATTATGCAGGGTCCGTTCCTCAGATCTTGTGAGATTGCCTCTTTTACTCGACTTGTAGTCCAAGGCTTGTATGTCTTTCTTCACCATTGTCTCAAAAGTATCAAGCATTTTGTGAGAAATGGGTGGTTGAAATGTACTTTTTGGTTTGAAACGTGAGCTGTATTCAGATTGTATTATGTCTGTTGAAGGTGCGATGTTGTTGAAAAAATGTTTCAGTCTCAACGTTCTCATGAAACGGTAAAATGCTCCTTCCAACTCCATTTCATTTGCTCTGACTGTCGGAACAAAGGATAAACCCTTGTTTAAAACTCTTGTTTGTTGTTGGGTAAGAGTTATTGAAGATATATTTATGATCAGACTACTGTCCTCCCACTCCTTAGCGATTTTCCTGTTGCTTCCTCGTCTGGTTTTCCGCTTGATGTTGAGACTTCGCGTTGGTCCGTTGGTTGTAACCCTTGATTCTGGGTTTGAGACAAAAAAAGCCACATTGCCACTGGTGGTAGGTTGTTGGGTTCCTTCTCTCGATGTTGCTGAAGCTTGGTCAGTAAGTTGAACTGGTCCACGAGTGATTGATGTCTCTTTATCTGTGACTAGACTCTCTTCTGAAGAATGCGCCGTGGTTTGTGATTTCTTCGGATGGTATTGGCGTCGGGCATAGATTTCTGCCCAGGTGTACACCTCATTAAGTTTGTAATCAATGGTGTCACGTTTATACTTTCTCAATTTGCCCTCCTGTAATTCTCTGCTGTATTTCTCAAGTTTCTGTTTCAACCCATCAATACTTATTTGCCATGAGTCATTTTCCATCCTAGACTCAAGTTCAGTTTTCAAAATTGAGATTTCCTCTTCAAGTTCTCGTATGGTCTTTGAAAGTTCCTCAACTATCAGGAGAATTAAGTCGAGTGAACATTTGTTAAGAATATTGTACCACTTCTCCATGAATTTTGCATTCAAGTTAAACCTGAACAACATCGGCTTGATTGACAATCGTAATCCGCGGGGAATTCGTTGAGCTTTATCACAGGAACGTTGCGGGATAATATTGAGCGCAGCGTTATAAACATGGGACTTTTTTACACCTCTCACAACTTTACACATCACAGCATGGTTTTCTATCGGGGATCCAACATCGTAATTACAATATTTTAACCCCACTTCAAAATGGCGCCCCAGGTTATCTTGATGATCGGAATACTTTGCTGCCCAAGTCCGTTCTTAGTGTTCATGACGGTCACACGTTATCAACTAGGCACATTTCGGTAATGGCGTGAGACGGCTAGTTTCGAGATTATTGGAAGTAAACAGAAGTGCGAGGTTGTAACCTACTGTTTAAAGTTTTGGCGACGCTTCATACAGGTAAATGGGCATCTTGGTGTTGAACGTGATTTATGGTTACACTAGCTTTAATGTCTTAGGACAGTCACAAGCTACAAATCACACGTTTTTATAAATTACTTGTTTTTGTGTTTTAGGTTAGAAAATAGCACCTATAAGGTATGTGATTTCGGATTTGGTGGATTTATTTCAGTAACTTGGAGTTTCCTCAAGAACTTAAAATTATATCACACATTTTTTAGATTGGAATAGCCAACGCAGATCAGGTAGGACCTTACATTCTTCTTCATCACTGAGTTACGTTTTTTTATCATTGAGTAACTTACTTCATCAGTATTTATGTGAATGTACATGAACATATATTCTGGTTGTCACTTGTATTTACAGGGCATTTAATCTCAAACATATCTAGGTAAGCGGCCGCTTATTTACCTTTTTAGATTGACCACTGTTCCATTGGTTTTCACTTGGGCCATGCATATTTACCGCTGGCTTTTACGTGGTTTGTTATTCTTACAGTTCATTCGAGAACCTTACTTTCACTAGAGGTATGACAATTCTTTATTTGTATATACACACCCCCATGACATGCAACTGATACAACACACTCACTTGTTCCATTGTTTCTACCTTTATTACAGATTAGCCCCTGATGAAGGCACACCTTTGTGCCGAAATGCATTGGACATGACATGAAAATCAAGTATTATATGTTTTGCGTTGTGATTATTTGAGAAAAATGTATTGTGTATAGAACTGAGAATCACAAGATAATGTGCTCATTTGAATTATAATTACGTGTTGCAATAACATTATGATGATTATAGAAGCGTCAGGTTATGGATTAAAATAACTGGAGTCTCACATTGTTTTTGTGTTTATATTGATTATCATTTTGAGTGTTGGATAACACTCAGTGAACAGCGCGCAACTAGTTGAGATCCTCTCTCACTTAAACCTGCATTTAAGTCACAGGCGTGACAAACCTGATTAGTTGCAGCACCGATTGTATAGGTTGAATATATTGTTTATAACGGAGTGCTCCCCACAAACCCCTCAAACTTTACTTTGTTACCAGTCACTAGTAGGGAGGCACCCACCGCCAATCATGCAGTTTGATAATATCACAGCAATGACACATAATAGGGCCAGTACGATGGCCTACACTGCGGAACAGGCTGATAAAATGTATGCCATGATACAGGAAGTAAGAACAATGGATGCACTTGGGGGTTCTATTAGTCAACAATTAAAACAATTAGAATACCTCACAAGACGCCAATTGAACCAGAAAATGCACGCATCTACACTGGTGTAATATCATAAAGCTCAACGAATTCCCCGCGGATTACGATTGTCAATCAAGCCGATGTTGTTCAGGTTTAACTTGAATGCAAAATTCATGGAGAAGTGGTACAATATTCTTAACAAATTTTCACTCGACTTAATTCTCCTGATAGTTGAGGAACTTTCAAAGACCATATGAGAACTTGAAGAGGAAATCTCAATTTTGAAAACTGAACTTGAGTCTAGGATGGAAAATGACTCATGGCAAATAAGTATTGATGGGTTGAAACAGAAACTTGAGAAATACAGCAGAGAATTACAGGAGGGCAAATTGAGAAAGTATAAACGTGACACCATTGATTACAAACTTAATGAGGTGTACACCTGGGCAGAAATCTATGCCCGACGCCAATACCATCCGAAGAAATCACAAACCACGGCGCATTCTTCAGAAGAGAGTCTAGTCACAGATAAAGAGACATCAATCACTCGTGGACCAGTTCAACTTACTGACCAAGCTTCAGCAACATCGAGAGAAGGAACCCAACAACCTACCACCAGTGGCAATGTGGCTTTTTTGTCTCAAACCCAGAATCAAGGGTTACAACCAACGGACCAACGCGAAGTCTCAACATCAAGCGGAAAACCAGACGAGGAAGCAACAGGAAAATCGCTAAGGAGTGGGAGGACAGTAGTCTGATCATAAATATATCTTCAATAACTCTTACCCAACAACAAACAAGAGTTTTAAACAAGGGTTTATCCTTTGTTCCGACAGTCAGAGCAAATGAAATGGAGTTGGAAGGAGCATTTTACCGTTTCATGAGAACGTTGAGACTGAAACATTTTTTCAACAACATCGCACCTTCAACAGACATAATACAATCTGAATACAGCTCACGTTTCAAACCAAAAAGTACATTTCAACCACACATTTCTCACAAAATGCTTGATACTTTTGAGACAATGGTGAAGAATGAATGAATGAATGAATACTTTCTTTTATAGCGCATGGCTACTCTTGAGCATCCCAGCGCTGTAAGACAAAGGAAAGTAAAGACACTATTGGAAAAGGTGCGTCTTTAAGCGCTTCCTGAAAGCAAGATGGTTTGACTCATGCCTGATGGCGTCTGGGAGTGCGTTCCATTCTTTAGCTGCATGCACCGAAAGTCGGCGGCCACCCATCCGGGCCAGCTTCATCCTGGGGACTACCAGCAAATTCCGCTGGTTGGATCTCAGAGATCTCACTGATTGGTGGCGACGAAAAAGGGGATCCAGGATAGGCGGGCCAGCCCCATGGATGGATTTATGCGCCATGCACATGGTCTTAAAAGTTATCCTTCCCTTGATGGATAGCCAGTGCAAAGATTGAAGTGCGGCTTTTGCTGAACATCTTTTCGGGACTTTCATGAGTAGTCGGGCAGCACAATTTTGTACCGATTGCAGAATTTTTATGGTCCCGACCGGGGCCCCCATGTAGACAGCGTTTGCATAGTCCAGCCGTGACATAATCAATGACTGGACTAGCAATCTTCTTGCTTCAAATGGCAGAAGGTCTAGCACTTTTTTTAAGACTCTCAGCAGCCCATAGCAGGTTCCGGCTACCTTTTTTGCTTGGTGTTGAAATCCTAAAGAGGAGTCTAGCCAGATCCCTAGGCTCTTTATATGAGTCTTGGGTGCTGGGGGAGGTCCTAGGCAGTGAGGCCACCAAGGATCAAGGTTAATTGGGGCCTTGTAACCTAGGAGCATGATGTCTGTTTTGGCCCCATTTAACTTTAAGAAGGAGGAAGTCATCCACTCCAGAACCTTGGTGAGACATGGGGTCAGGTTGTTGATCCCCGGGTTTAAAAGACATACAAGCCTTGGACTACAAGTCGAGTAAAAGAGGCAATCTCACAAGATCTGAGGAACGGACCCTGCATAATCTAGCTAAGAATCGTACTATCCAAATACAACCAGCTGATAAAGGAGGAGCAATGGTGGTGATGGATAAACATTTTTACATGGCCAAAGTTGAGGAGCACGTCTCAGACACAGACACTTATCAGCTTTTGGACAGAGACCCAACCATGACTCTGCAATCAATGCTTAAAGATCTTTTATTGGGAGCACGAGAACAAGAATGGATAGATCAGAAGATTCAAAGTTTTCTGATGACGACTCATCCACGGTGTCCCAAACTTTACATGCTCCCCAAGGTGCATAAACACCTGACAAACCCACCTTGCAGACCCATTGTGTCGGGGTGTGGGTCTTTGTTTGACCCCCTTGGCAAATTTCTGGATTTCTTTTTGCAGCAATTCGTTCAAAATTGGAGATCTTACATTCGGGATACAGGCGATTTTTTAACAAAGATCTCGGAAATTGGCTGTGAAATGGACGAGAATTGGATCCTATGTACGATAGACGTAGTCTCCCTATATACCTCGATTCCACATTCAGATGGATTAGACTCAGTGGAATGGGCTCTACTACAAATGGATGATCTACCTACGGAGAAAGTGTTCCTTTTGCAACTACAAAAATTTTGTCTGCACAACAGTTACTTCGAATGGGATCAACGATTCTATGCCCAAATGACTGGTACATCTATGGGCTTTGCAGGGGCTCCTGCGTATGCAAATATTTTTATGGCGCAATTTGAGTCAGAACACGTGTTTGATACAGCAGCATGGACACAAATTAAGATGTACTGTCGTTTTATAGACGACATCTTTCTAGTCTGGCGAGGTACTGAGGAATCATTACTCGACACAATACACTACCTGAACTCTGTTAACCCCAGGATTCAATTTACCCATAAAATTGATTCTAAGACAATGGACTTCTTGGATGTGAGGATCCAAAAACAACCCACAGGATTTCATACAGAACTGTTCACTAAGGAAACGGACCGGAATAGTGCGTTACATTACGCTAGTTTCCATCCACGAAGATTGATTGAGAATTTACCTCTCTCTCAATTTATTCGTATTAAAAGGATTTGTTCACAGGCTACTACAAGTGAAACTAATATCGAGAAGTTTGTCCAAAGATACCAAAATCGTGGATATCCTGATTCTATCATACAACGTAGCAGAGAGCGAGTGGCAGAAATGAACAGAGATACATTGTTACAACTGAGACCTAAAAACAACCAGGATAGAATGGTATTTGTGACCAAGTTCACTACAGTGTCACCAAAGATTAAACGTATTGTCAAACAACGTTGGGAATTACTTTCCACAGAAACAGAGTTTAATGGGATATTTGCTCAACCACCGATGCATGCATATAGGCGTGGACCTAACATGAGACAAATTTTGAGGGGGAGAGAAAAAGAAGACCAACATGTTGACTACAAAGGAACAACTCGGTGTCTGAACTGTGTGAACTGTAATAACATAATCATTGGAAACACCTTCTCACACCCGACTACAGGCCAGACAATTAAATTGAGACACAGCAGCGACTGCAATACTCTAAATGTAGTTTATGGCATTAAGTGCCCATGTGGCAAGTTATACAGTGGGAAAACGGAACGCAAGCTCAAGATTCGATTAAATGAGCATAAGAGTCGAATACGCAACCAGAACCTATCATCTCCTTTAGCTACTCACTGGAAAGAGTCCAGTCACACGATTTCCCAATTACGATGTTTCATCATTGAGAAGGTAGTGATCAAAACAGGTATTGATAATAGGCTCCGTCTTCTGCAACGTGAGTTGTACTGGATAAAATTTCTACAAACAATGCAGCCTAAGGGATTAAATGACAGATATGACCTTTCATGTTACTTGTAGGACTCTAGACACTGGACATTTATTCATATTAATCCTACTGAAGTGCCTACGATTTCCCATACTACAGGTTCACTCGAGTCATATAAGGTTCTTTTATGAAAATTATCAAGTGGTTTTGCTCTTGAAATACATATCACCCATAGTGACATTATCACAAATCAGAATAATGTTATTTTATATATGTTCATCATTGAATACATTGAATGTATTTGTATGCATATACTTAGGATGATTGTTGAAATGTAATAACCTATCCATATGTTCATGAATATATATCGAGGGTGATTGTCAACACATATTAGACTGATTATATGTTAGTATGAACTCATAAGTACTGAGTTACAGTATTGATCACTGAATCTGCCATGGCTTCTTGTATATATATTTTTTGTATGTTTGTCATGTTCACATCTTAGCATATCTCACCATATAGAATAGATGTTTAGGTGTGTATTAGTATAGTGGGTAAAGTACGAATTATAGTCTGTTCTTTATAAGTACAGTGCACGTGAAATGTTATTTTTGTTTAGACACATTCCCAACTATTACTATTCTATTAGTAGAGCTCACATTAGGTCGAGCACAGGTTTTCTATGAACTATAAATATTACAAATATTGAAATGTCATATTACATTTTGAACATGCAATACTATTTTCATTTCCTCCACATCTCTTGTGTTTATAAATTAGAGTGGAACTTCATAAAAAACACTGAGTGGAGTCTAAGTAACAAGCTGCACATTGCCATCATACATAATCATACACATTACACCGCACTCTCCACACAGGGATTATATGATTTAACAATTTCTATAATGGCGATCTAGGTTTTATTTAAGAGTGGAATGCTTTGTTGTGTAGCCCGTTGTTAGTGTTGATGACGGTAACAAGATTCTGACAGTGTAGATCACAGGAACGTTGCAGGATAATATTGAGCGCAGCGTTATAAACATGGGACTTTTTTACACCTCTCACAACTTTACACATCACAGCATGGTTTTCTATCGGGGATCCAACATCGTAATTACAATATTTTAACCCCACTTCAAAATGGCGCCCCAGGTTATCTTGACGATCGGAATACTTTGCTGCCCAAGTCCGTTCTTAGTGTTCATGACGGTCACACGTTATCAACTAGGCACATTTCGGTAATGGCGTGAGACGGCTAGTTTCGAGATTATTGGAAGTAAACAGAAGTGCGAGGTTGTAACCTACTGTTTAAAGTTTTGGCGACGCTTCATACAGGTAAATGGGCATCTTGGTGTTGAACGTGATTCATGGTTACACTAGCTTTAATGTCTTAGGACAGTCACAAGCTACAAATCACACGTTTTTATAAATTACTCGTTTTTGTGTTTTAGGTTAGAAAATAGCACGTATAAGGTATGTGATTTCGGATTTGGTGGATTTATTTCAGTAACTTGGAGTTTCCTCAAGAACTTAAAATTATATCACACATTTTTTAGATTGGAATAGCCAACGCAGATCAGGTAGGACCTTACATTCTTCTTCATCACTGAGTTACGTTTTTTTATCATTGAGTAACTTACTTCATCAGTATTTATGTGAATGTACATGAACATATATTCTGGTTGTCACTTGTATTTACAGGGCATTTAATCTCAAACATATCTAGGTAAGCGGCCGCTTATTTACCTTTTTAGATTGACCACTGTTCCATTGGTTTTCACTTGGGCCATGCATATTTACCGCTGGCTTTTACGTGGTTTGTTATTCTTACAGTTCATTCGAGAACCTTACTTTCACTAGAGGTATGACAATTCTTTATTTGTATATACACACCCCCATGACATGCAACTGATACAACACACTCACTTGTTCCATTGTTTCTACCTTTATTACAGATTAGCCCCTGATGAAGGCACACCTTTGTGCCGAAATGCATTGGGCATGACATGAAAATCAAGTATTATATGTTTTGCGTTGTGATTATTTGAGAAAAATGTATTGTGTATAGAACTGAGAATCACAAGATAATGTGCTCATTTGAATTATAATTACGTGCTGCAATAACATTATGATGATTATAGGAGCGTCAGGTTATGGATTAAAATAACTGGAGTCTCACATTGTTTTTGTGTTTATATTTTTATTTATTTTATTTATAGAGTTTTGTATAGCGCGGACAAGACCCGTGGGTATCAGAGCGCTTAACAAGGAAAGAATAACATGTAGGCATTATAGTAACAGTAAATAACAAAAAACATAGTTATGAGGTAGAGGGTAATGTACTATAAAGACATATTAGATATATATTTCCTAGTGTCTGTGCAATTAGCATTCGGTGACGAACTAGACTTAGCTTGTGTCATGGTAGTAGTCCGAGCATGGAGAGGTAGAGTTATAAGGAATTTCAGTGCATATCAAGGATAATATGGGTAAATAAATATGGTGAGGTAATGGTTATATAGATTGTGACTGTGAGATAGAGTTATAAGATCTCAGGTATATGAGGTAGCAGAAACGTGACAAGCCTCGGCTTGACCATGAAAAACAGTCAGTTGTCAGCAATCGATTTTCCAGTTTTATGAAGAGGACCGCCCTCTAGTAGCGTAAATGATCATCCTCGTAATCTGTCGGATTCTCCATGTAGGGTATTTACTCATCAAATGCGACTTCAGTTCCCGTTTGAATGATACTGTGTTTTGAATTTTCCTGATGTTTGGAGGTAGTGAGTTCCAGATTCTGGGGGCAGCTCCGGAGAAAGCTCTGTTGTAGGTCTTTATCTTGTGGAAAAAGGCAGGTCGTAATAGGAAGTCTTTTGCACTTCTAGTTGGTCTGTTACCTCCTGATAGCTTAAGTTTCTTAGCTAGGTATCTAGGCATGTTGTAATGAACCGCTTTATGTGTAATACAGGCTATCTTCATTTGAATTCTGGCCTCATAAGGTAGCCAGTTTAGTGCTTTCAGGTGAGGAGTTATGTGGTCGAATTTCTTCGTTCCGGAGATGAGTCTAGCCACAGCGTTGAGGCAGGCTTTTAGTGGGGCTGTGGAAGTTTTCGGAAGGCCAGCTAATGTGGTGCATCCGTATTCGATCCTCGAGATAACTAGAGATTGGATAGCCAGTTTTAGATCCGTTGCTGAGATAAAGGGTTTCATTTTTCTTAGGTAATTTAAGTGGAAGCGGGCGCTCTTAGCCATTGAGTTAATGTGTTCTTTCATGTTGAGGTTTTCATCTAGCGTGATTCCTAGTGATTTGGCTGAATTAACTAGGGTCGGGGTGCAATTTAGCGCCGTCACCAGTTTAGTCCATTCCTTAACTTCAGATTGGCTCCTTGTCGGTGAGATTAGCAGGAATTCTGTTTTCTGGTTATTGATTATCATTTTGAGTGTTGGATAACACTCAGTGAACAGCGCGCAACTAGTTGAGATCCTCTCTCACTTAAACCTGCAGTGTAAATTATTCCACTTATCAATACCGTCTGTGTTTGTTCGGTGCCCACTTGTATCTCTCCTATAAGTGGTACCCCCTTCGAGATGTAATATCATGATCATATTGGTCCACTGCCAACAATAAGTCAATATAAATTCATATTTGTACCTATTTATTTGTGTAGTCACAGTGTGAGAACAGAGCTAAAGCACCAAGCCATGGCTTATGTAGTTGCAAAAGATCAGATGTGCCTTGTATCAAAGGATAAGGTGTATTCATGTCAATCAGATCAAGGGCCAGCTTTGCTTTCACAATGCAAACAGCGGTTCTTAATACAACTCCAATTTTCTCACCTGTTCAAACCATAATCAAAACTAAAAGTAAAGACATCTAGTAAGAATCATTGGCTTCAAAGGTTGTACATAATGGTGAATCATAACTGAATAACCTATACACAGCACCCAAAGAATACTGAATAACTTGCAAAGGTGTGTATTACTCAAATGCCTTATAAAATACTACTTGGATACAAACAGGATTTCCCAGAAGGATTAGGTCCTCAGGATCAATCAAGCATTGATCGGATTCAGGATTTGCAAAAGCCCAGACACCACCTGTCTAGAACACAAGCTCTTCTTCACTCAACGCCCTCTTAGTCTGCTGCTGCTAATGGCTGGTCACCAAAGGTTGGTCACCTTGTTTCAGATAAAATTCCTTAGAAATAGATTTTTGGAGAGCTGTTTGCTTGATTCAGTGAAATCCCATCAAGTGGGCTTCTTTACAGTCATCTGACAAGGATCCCACAGGGTCTATAGATCACACAACAACTGGATAATTCTCTGCATCAATGTAAAAAAACAGTAAGTACTTTGCTAATCGAGAGTGAAAAGGAGCATAGCATAAAACGTCTGTCATTACATCTGCAACTGCAAAGGATACACCCAATATCGCTATCAAACTTAATGAACTTTGCACCAAAACCATATTGAATAAGGACTGAACTATCTGAGTATGAGTCTTCTAATACCAAGCAATTTAAGATTGAAAAGCAAAATTATACCATTAGTTTCCACTTACAGAGGGTAAACATCCTTTACAACGACTGTGGTACAAAGCATGCCGTTACCCCGCAGTTTTTTCTCCATAAAATCTTTTACAGCACAGGGCTTTACACCGCAAACCATTACAACACATTACCCATTACAACCCCCTGGTGGAGTTAGATTAGTAAATTGCGTTGTAATGGACAATCTGTTGTAAGGAATTGCGCTGTAAAGCCCTGCGTTGTAAAAGTGTGTGGGGTATAGTGTCATATTCCTTACAGAGGTGTGAACTGGCTCCATGTCAAAGAATGGCATGGCACGACAAGTGGGTTGCAGGCAGGTCTGTGTCTATGAATGCCAGAGTACCCTTGAATTTTTCTTGGATTTTGGGTCCATCCTGAAAGTCATTGCATTTGCCACATAGATCACAATGGTAGTGTTCTACCCTCAAGCAGTGCATGGACATTATTTTGATGGGACAATGAGCGCTAGCCTGTACCATGCTGCCATTGGGCTTGCAAGAGCAATGATGATCCATCCTTCCCTCACTTACTTGAAACTACTGGGTTAAGTGACTTGTTAGCATGGGAATGGGATAGACAAAACACAGCTCTTGTGCTGCTTAGTCAAAACCCACTGTGTTGGTATGCGTCAACAGTCTGGTCATGTCCTGTGTAGTGGATGTAATGTATGTGGCATAAAAGTGCTACACTGGAAATGGCAATGGATTATACAACAATTATTACTTCACTAAGGCTCTGTCTACATTTACAGATGAAACCGTGGAAATCCCTATTTATTTATATACCTTCTAAAGAGGCTTGTCCTGTCCTCTCTATAAGACATGGTATGCAGTACTAGTTGTATAAGGATATTCAGTTGTGTTGTGAACCAATTGCAAGCTAGTTTAACACAGGTCTATTAAAACTCCAACTGAAATATTTTTATTGAAAATGTATAACACATGGTAGAAGGTTATTGAATTTCCTTAGCCTAGATTTATTAGATCATGCATTGAGAGGAAGCTGAGAGCAATGGAGTTTTGATATGCTACTTGGTGGAAACCCATAACCTTCCAGTGCAGGAATCTCAACTTCACCTAATGAGGATGAAAGTTAAAAAATCCTAAGAATCTATCGTACTGAGACAACTGGCGCCTGCATGGAATCAGGCAAGTGTTTAAAGATGAACCACAAGGCCATGTTTGTAGCTCTGTAACACTAGACAAAAGACTTCATTTGTCACACTTGAGGTCAAAGTAGTCCACTTGTAGGCACCTGTGAAAAGCATGCCGGGTCTTAAACCCTAACTTAATAAATAATATTAGCAGGTAAGAAGAAAAAAACGTGAATCAGTGATTCAACAGAAAGTATGGAGTCGATGTGTCCTTGGATCCCAAATCTGGAGGGCACAAGGAAGCTCTATAGAAAAGTGGGTGAAGGCTGGGGATCCGCTATGTGGGAGTCTGAAGAGCTAGAGCGTGAAGAGATGCTGCTGCCTCCTATTCAGAAGAATCAAATGCAAGAAGAGAGGTCCAGACTATGGGGCCGATTAGGATGGCGGACGGACTTGCGTCCGTCCGCCACCCTTGAGGAGGAGGGAACGTCCGCAGGGGCTGCGG
The DNA here is from genome assembly GCF_964261635.1 of Lissotriton helveticus. Classification (NCBI taxonomy): domain Eukaryota; kingdom Metazoa; phylum Chordata; class Amphibia; order Caudata; family Salamandridae; genus Lissotriton; species Lissotriton helveticus. Next base: position 1,205,405,365 of record NC_136059.1, read on the forward strand.
CGTTCCCTCCGTGCTGATTAGGATGTGACCGCCAGGGTGGCGGTCACATCCTCTATATTTAACATTGCGGCGGGTGCAGCTACAAGCTGCACCCGCCGCAATGTTAAAAAAGCATGTGTTACATTTACATGCACAAAGCGGCAGGCACCGCACGGTGCCTGCTGCTTTGTGCACGCAAATGCAGGGGGGTACCATAGGTACCCCCCATGTGCACCCCCCACCCCCCATTAACCCAGGGGGCCCGCAACGGGCCCCCAAAGTGAATGTCCGTATGCTTTTCCATGGCGGAAAAGCCGCCGTGGAAAAGCAGTTTAACACAACCATCATAATATGGCGGACGGTGTCTCATAGACACCGCCTGCCATGTTATAGCTTTTCCGCCGCGGTCGGAAGCCGACCGCGGCGGAAAAGCGGCGGACGGAATTCCAGACCCACCAGCCATCCTAATTTGGCGGTGGGTCTTTGGAGCCTCCGCAAAGGATTTTCCGCCTCCTCCGGGCCGGAGGTGGCTTCCGCCGGCCCGGAGGAGGCGGAAAATCCTCCATCCTAATCGACCCCTATGTGTGGCTTTTATATTGAGTCAAACGAAAGACCTGGAGCCAGAGGACGTCTACAGCCAAGCAGAGAGTTCTTTGCTGAGTGTGACTTTCAAACTGAGCCATCCATACCTGCCTTCCACAAGGTCAAGGGCATCACAATTATCTGCCATATTTTATTGAGCCTAAACCAGTTGATGTACAACTGCAACAGCAAGCGTCATCATTCCACATAAGCAAGGTATGTTTTAAAAAAAAAACTTTTTATTTGAACAAGAAAGTAGTAAAACAACGAATAAACATTCAAAACACATGGCATCATCTAAATTACACATAATAAACAGTAATAATATTCATCTGAGTAGTGGCACAACCAGTACTATATTATAACCATAATGCAAACAGAGAAAGTGAATATTGAGAGTGCAGCACTCCTAACTTCTACCCTGAAAGATATAGACTAGCATGCCACGCTTAAATTACATAAAGACAAGAGCTATTTAAAGTGCATAATGCAAATACCATTATGCATATGTTATTAAAATACCATACAGAGCAAGCATAAAAGCCTTATATACACCACATAGACCTTCGAATGATTAGCAGCAGTTCTTAAATAAAGTGCTTATTATTTAGGCCTTAAGTAAAACAGTCAGGAAGTATCATGATTCTTGTATTTCATAAATAGAGGAGCATCAAAATATTTAAAGTGCATAGTGCTAATAGCAGCAGCTCTTTAGAAAAATGTCCTGCAAAAGCTATTTAAAGTGCAAAATTGAAAATAGCAGCAGTTCTTAAATAAAGTGCATGATATTTAAGCTCTATTTTAATTGCCTTATTCCTCTACTATCTCAAGCGTAATGCTAATATATATATATACATATATATATGCTATCCCACCTTATTTCAAAATGGGAGGGTTGGGGACTTTGGAATGCCTTGCCTTTAGGCTCCTTCTCCTTCCCTCACAGCCTGATCGGAGTACTCATGCCAGATAGCTCTAAATCTTTTTGTTGCTCCTACCCGTCTCGCATAGGTCTCCTCAAACTTAAAAGTTCAGTTCATTTTATTAAGCCAGTGCAGTATGAAATACTGCTGATGTTTAGTTAACCCTTTCACCTCCCCCGAAGTGACAAATAAAACCAGCATAACCGACGGTTGAATTCTCAGAGACAGAGATGAGGAGATCTTAGCAAAAACCTCATCCCAAAATAGTCGTAGCTTATTGCATTCATAGAAAATATGGGATGTATGACGTTACAACGCATACTTTTACAACGCCTACCTTTACATCGCAGGTTTTAAAACACATACCATTACAACGCATAATGCTTTTGGGCGCTGGATAGTGAATAGTTTAAATTACTATTCCAACTCCAGTCCCCTTGGATAGTAGGGAAGGTGTTGGATAGTACATTAAACCTATTTCCTATCCTAGAGCGCCCCCCAGCGCTATGCGTTGTAATGGTTTGCGTTGTAAAAGTTGCGTCGTAATGGTAGTGCGTTGTAAAAGTTTCGTTGTAAAGGCTGTTCACCGAAAATATGTACCCATCCGCCCTCCTCCTGGGTATTACATCTAAAGCAACGGTTTGGGTTTGTTGGATACATCTTATGCAATTTCAGGGGGGTATAGTAGGCAAGCCATTTAGATTAAAAAAATCCTCTTGTAATTAGCCCCTCTGAGTGCTTCTTTTGCTAACTCAATAAGTTGTTGCCATTCCCTTATATTAAACTTACAATCGGTCTCTGAATAGATTTTTTGAAGTTCTATTGTCAGAATCTCTTCTGAACGGGCTTTTTGATGCAATAGCCAGTACCAGCCTCCTAGCCGCAACCTTTTTTTCGGCATTTGCCTGACGATTTGCTTTAGCATCTTATTCAATGTTACATAATTGTTTTTAAGAAAGTTAATTAACTGATAAAAGCGCAGGGAGAGGGCTGTTTTTAAAGAATTAGCTTGTAATTGGACTGTTTCCCAAGTTACTAAAGTCTCATCATTAAAGAAATTTCCAAGCCGACTAAAGCCTAATTCTTGCCTCTGTTAATAAAGACGTCTAGATAATATAAGACCACCTACTGCACAGTCCTCAATAGGAGTAAACGATTCATAACAGGGGGTGGTGATGGACAGAGTATCTGAATTAGGCAGAACACTCCTACCCAGTCAAAAGATCAGGGCTTGATCCATCACCGTTTTTTAGCTCACTGCACCATCCCAGATCAGAACCTGGCTACATGCAAATTAGTCTGGCCCTGGCCCAGTGCATCATGGGAACAGGGCAGACCAAACTACCAAGCCAATTCTTCACTGGAAAGGAAACAAGCTTCCGGGGACCGGTTTCTGGCATTGCAGCCGTCTTCGGCCCGGCTTGCTTGAATCCTGATGGTGCAGTGAGCAAGGGACTCACATCTGAGTATACCCTTCCACACTTGTGGTGGCCAAAACGATTCATAACAGGGGGTGGTGATGGACAGAGTATCTGAATTAAGCAGAACACTCCTACCCAGTCAAAAGATCAGGGCTTGATCCATCACCGTTTTTTAGCTCACTGCACCATCCCAGTTCAGAACCTGGCTACATGCAAATTAGTCTGGCCCTGGCCCAGTGCATCATGGGAACAGGGCAGACCAAACTACCAAGCCAATTCTTCACTGGAAAGGAACCAAGCTTTCGGGGACCGGTTTCTGGCATTGCAGCCGTCTTCGGCCCGGCTTGCTTGAATCCTGATGGTGCAGTGAGCAATAGGAGTAAAGGCATGAAATACTGGAATATCTTGTAATTTTAAAAAGTTGCATTCTTTCTATTGATGTTAAGATGACATTGTATCTGTCCTTTAAGGCAATTTTGCTTGACGTAGGAAATTAGCGAGCCTTATTGCACTCTCTTTCAGCATCTGCACCAAGATAAAATGATCAAATACTGAATTTTCCGCACCCAATTGTGAAAACTAATTTACTAATGATGCCTGGTAATATGTTGGAAAATGTGGTAAAGCTAAACCACCTGAAGCTACATCCAAATTGTAGTGTGGTAAATTTCACTCGGGGATGTTTGTTATTCCAGACAAATTTCCAAATTATTTGATCTAATTCCCTAAAATAAGAGCTCGGAATTTTCAAAGGAAGATTACTAAAAAGAAATAAAAACAGTGGGAGTATCAACATCTTAATCATCGAGATCTGTCCTATTAGTGATAGATTAAGCAGAGTCCATTTATCCAATACATTTTTCACTTTTGTGAGCATTCTGTTATAGTTCAAGGGGAACAGTTGACTAAAATCCTGTGTAACGTATATCCCCTAGTATCTAATTGGATGTGGTGGTCTTATAGCGATAGATGCAGGAATATCCGCTAAAGTGGAGTTAACTAAAAGGATTTTGGTAATTGCTTGATTTACTTTACACCCCCACCTGCATACATTTCTGTATTTCATCTAGTGCATTTTGCACATTGGAATCCCCAGCTTTAAGATCTAAAATAATATCATCTGCATAGAGTTTGACTTTTGCCATCCCCTCAATTGGAGGCAAAATCGTCAAACTCTTCCGTATCTTAACAGCTAACGGTTCAATAAATAAAGAAAACAAAAGGGGGGATAGAGGACAACCTTGGCGTGTACCTCGCTTAATTTTTACCCCACCAGCCTCTTCTCCATTTACGACAATTTTGGCCTCCGCACAACTATAAAGTTCTTTTAACATTCGTAAAAAATGTGACAGAAACCCAAATGTATCCAAAATAAAGAATAAAGCACTCCAAACTACTCGATCAAAGGCCTTTTGGAACTATTCTCTTTGCTCAGATCATCATGAATAATTTATAATCTGTATTTAATCGACTAATTGGGCGGTAGGAATTAGGATCACAGGGATCTTTATCTTTTTAAGAAAAATTACTAAAACCGATTCCTTAAAACTTTTCGGAATATCCAAACCCTCCTTTATTTAGTTTATCTAGTTAAACAATTTTCCCAGAAAAGGGAGAATTTCTTCCGGAAATGCCTTCAAAACTTCCACTATGATTCCATCTGTACCACTCGCCTTAGCATTGGGCATACTTTTTAACACTGCTAAGATTTCTGTAGTCCCAATTGCGCTATTCAATATCTCAGAATCTTGTGACGGTATCTGGGGTAACTCCAAAAATTCAAAATAACTCACCAAATCTGATACTTCTACCCCCTGTGTTTCTGCATAAATTTAGTTAAAATGTGAAAGGAATATCTCGGAAATAACTTGTTGATCGTCAACTAATATACCAGTTGAGGGATTCTTAACTTGGGCAATTATTTGGGTTGCTTTCTGATTTTTTGTGGACCAAGCAAATAATCTTCCAATCTGTTGACTTTCTTCATAAAGTTTCTGTTGATAAGCCCTACTCCCTCATATCTCTTCCAATAAAAAAAATCCTTCAACTGTTCCTTTACTTTAACTAATTCCTACTGATGTGGACTCAGTAGTATTTTCTAAATCGACATTCCGTCTTGCTTTATCTACTTCTGTCTGTAATTCTTGAATCTTTTCTTCGTTTATTTATTCTAGCCTTTTATGATATTGTGTGACCTCTAAAGGTCACATTAAATGCCTCCCATACCATAAACATGGATGCAGAATTTTCATTGCGCAGAAAAAAATCCTTTATAAATACTTTGGTTTCTGCTATCCAGGTAGAATCTTGTAGTAGGGAATTATTGAAATGCCATCTAGGCCTGTTTTTCAGAGTAATTCTTATCCTTAATGTAAATTAGACTACGGAGTGGTCTGAAAAGGAGGTGGAAAGTATTTCTGTGAGTCCGTTAGAGAATAACTTATCTACTAAGAAAAAATCCAGTCGATAAGCAAGGTATGTGTCTGCATCAACCTGAATGTGATTCTCCTACAAGGCGAAGCCTTAGATGAAGAGCTCAAATACCAGACCCTGGGACCAACAGAGACTCAACTTTGATGATGTTGCCTTGCAGGACCCTTTGTCAGAGAATGGGAGCAAGACATTGTCAATAATGTTCCTTGCCGCTCGTAGGTGTGGTGGCGAGGCAAGAGGTGTTTGGCTGTCTCCCTGTTCCCTGAGGAAACCGGTCCTGCATATTGGGCGGAAATCCGACAGAGCGGGACTGCGAGTCCCAGGAGTGACTTCGGCGCTTCACCAGCCGCACCTGGAGACTCTTCCCGCCCCGCCTCCCAGGTCCTCTTCTTCACGACTCGCGGCCCCCGCTTGGCGGGAGCCGCTCGTAGTTGTGGTGGCGAGGCAAGAGGTGTTAGGCTGTCTCCCTGTTCCCTGAGGACCTGCATATTGGGCGGAAATCGGACAGAGCGGGACTGCGAGTCCCAGGAGTGACTGCGGCGCTTCACCAGCTGCACCTGGAGACTCTTCCCGCCCCCGCCTCCTCCCACTTAACCACGCCCAAACACGCGTTCGCGGGACGCACGCGGGCAGCGCTGGGCGAAACCCGGGCCAAGGTCGGGCCCGTTTTAGCCTGTTCGAGCCCGGGGGAGACCGGACCGGGCCACCCCTCTGGGCCCGTGGCTAGCTGTTCAAGACTTACCACATTCTGTGCCCCATCGTTCTAGCTTGGCTGAGACCCAACTATACCAAGATCAAATCAACATGTCAACAAGGGAGACGAGGAGCAAAGCCACGGCATCGTCTACCATGGTTGCAGGTACTCTGGACAGTTTTCTTATTAGAGCTAACACTGTGGTAAATAATGAATTGACAGCCCTAGAAAGACAGCTCGCGGAAGGGATTGAAAATACTAAGCGATCTTCTCTGGGTTCAACCGCGAATGCTAGATCCCCAGAAATACTGGATGCCTCCCATATATCCCTTCTGGATAGCATCGATCAAACAATTGAATCTGTCCTACAACAGCTGAGGACTTCCTCAAACTCACATCGAGACTCCCTTCAGACTATACCTGAAGTGACTCCTCTTCCAACATCCGACTCAGTCTTGACTCTGGATGAGGGGAGTGATCTCAACTTAACTCACTCACGGGGTCTTCGGGAAGGTGCTGTTCCAAAAAGAAAAAGAGCTAGACAGTCTAAGGGTGTAAAAAGGGCTAAACTGGATCATGTCCCCAACATCACCGATAATATGCCCGACACAACGGAATCTTCTTCTCCCACGACTTTTAACGAAATTGCGAGTCCAACACAGCCCTCCCAATTGCAGGCACCAGTGCAGTCTGGCCCGTTTATTTTCGGTGAGGGGTCTTGTGGCGGGAGGGAACAGTCTATTCATTTTATTTCCAATGTCCTGAAGAAACTCCTAGACCCCCTGTTGGCTAGGCTTGATTGTATTGTCACCAGGCTACAAGCAATAGAAACAGTGACAGGGGGTATGGAGGATCAGTTAAGAACTTTGGGTAGCATCCAAGGTGTAACTATAATGAACTTAGGGACCCCCCCTCCCTCTAACCTACCCAGTGCCCCAACTACAAAGAAGACTAACCCCCCTCCACAGTTACCCTACCAAATCCCATCCCCCTATCCCTTCCAAGGCAACTTCCTCCTGTGCCCTTAGTGCGGAAATCAAAGCTGCCTGCGCCAACGACCATAACGAGGAAAGAAAAGACGCCCATTAGGACGGATGACCACCCCCACCAGAATGATAATAGCTTAAATCGGTCAAATATAGTTAATCTACCTCCAGAGGTGGCAGCCCATACTGTAATCTTGACCGGGGTCCCTGAGCTTTTCAACTCTGCACCAGAATCCTTTGATTCTTTAAGAAACAAACAGCCTGATTCATGTACATGCCGTTTTGCGTGGCCCTAATAGCGAATCATAGCGACTCGCTATTGAGGACACGCAAAACGGCATTCATGTAGGAATTGCTAATAAAATAGCGATTCCTACATGTTCTTTATTTGCGAGTAGCAAATTGCTACTCGCAAAAACTCCCCATTCATTCCAATGGGCCATGAGGCCCATAGGAATGAATGGGGAGTATCCCTTATTTGCGAGTAGCAATTTGCTACTCGCAAATAAGATAGCGATTTTAAGGGTGCCAGGGGTGTCCAAAGGACGCCCTGTAGCACCCCTAAAATGCACATTTGAACAGGTGTTGCGCACACACATGTCCAAAGGACATGTGTGTGTGCAACATGCAACTTAGAAAAATGCTTTTAAAAGCATTTTTCTGAGTTTTTGCTATTTACCGACAGGTCTGACCTCTCGGTAAATAGCGGCCCCAAAAGTTCAAAATCGCAATTTCTTGATGTGTCATGAATAGCATTTGAGGAATCTCTATTAGAGATTCCTTAAATGCCATTCCTCGCAAATATGCGAATTCTTAAATAGCGATTTTTGCATTTGGGATTGTGAATACCAAATGCAAAAATCGCACTCGCAAAGGGCCAGATTCTCAGAATCAGGCCCTTTTGCGAGCGCTATTGCCTACATGAATCAGGCTGAAAGTGATTAGTTGGTAGAACATTCATAGGCCCCTCCCACCAAACCTGAGAGGTGAAATATTGATGGTCTGGAGGGTCCCCTGGGTGGGACATACCATAAAGAAAATAAAGGGTGATTGCATTTTGGTAAATGTTAGGGATTCACAGATCGTTTCCCATATTTGTAACTGGTTGGGGAGCTCAGGAAACACAACCATCCAACTGCTACCGCTGTCCTTTTTCTATCCAAGAAATAACAACTTGTATTCTGAGGCGAATGATGGCTGGACAAGGGTGGGATTCGCCATTGATGGCACAAGGTACAGGACTATGCGTCACGATATACAAACATCGAACAACTATTTACATGCCAACAGGTATAGTTGTCTTGACCAGGTAGACTGACTTCAGCTGGATGAATGCACTGGGGAAAGAAAATGGGTGGCCCCCCGCACAGCTCAACCGGGGACAGTGGCAGATATCTCTGATACTGGCAATTTTGCCTGTGTCCATTTATTCCCCGATCGGCCAGGCACAACTAGCACTTTAGAACCCCCTATACAATCTCCCAGCACATCCTCCGGTCGGCATGTATTAAAAAGCCTTCCTCGGAATATAACATCTCAACATGCCTTAGATTCGGGGGTTTTGGAAGGGCAGGTACCCTTGGCGGGGGTGTTATCCACCAACCCAGATCAGGACGGTGAGTGCGAGGTGGGGAGAGCGCCCAGTTTGGGCCCAAAAAGGATGAAGGTTCTCTCATGGAACCTTGCAGGCATTGCTAATAAAATTGATTGCAGTGACTGGGGCTCCCTAGTGGACAGTAATGACATCTGTCTCTTTCAGGAGACTTGGGCTAGGGAAGATTACCCCAGGGTGGGTTATGCAACCTTCTATGTCCCTGCCAGGTGGGGAGGCAAAGGGAGGCCGTCTGGTGGACTTGCAATATGGGTAGCGACCCATTTGGGTTGCACAGCGGAAAACATACCAACTCATTCGGAAGACGAAAAATGCATTCTTCTTAAATGGCCACCAGCCTATAAACTAGCAATTGTGAATGTTTACACACGTCCAGTGAGTGTGTCTATGGAATCACCCACTATAGATGAATTATCTCTCTTTCTAGGGCTATTACCCACTGATTGTAAGATTCTGATGGGAGGGGACTCAACTGCCACGTTGAACCATTACATGGATTAAAGGAGGGTGCCCTGATGGCTGAGGACGACTATTGGGGGATTCCTCCCTGTCGATCGCCAAGTCAGAAATCATGGTCTCCTTTGGCGTTACAGATTATGTCCCTTACCCTGAACTGCGCCCTGAGGGCTTGTAACGGGCGCACTCCATCTGACAGCCCCTCAGTGTGTACCTTCAACAGGAAAGGCCATGAATCACGCCTAGACTATATTCTTGTGGATACTAGCATATGGTCTAAGGTCCTGGATTTCAGAGTGACGGTGAGAGCTGACAGTGACCATAATGCTCTCTGTCTGGAAATGGTCTACCCAGGGCCTAAAGAAAGCACATTATTAAATGCTACCGATCAAGACACAGGGGCTTTAGTATTATCCAACAATAGACGTAGGGTAAAATGGGGGAAATTAGTTAACTCTACAGAGTGTATTACGAAAATCTATGACCTGGCACTCCCAAAATTAGTCGAAATGGACGACCTGATTAATCAACCCACAGTTACAGACTTGAATGAGAAATTAGGGCAAATCCACGCTGACCTAGTTGACAGGCTAGGAGAGGTCTTCTACCCTGTGTCTGCTAGAAGGAAGAAGAGGACACCAACCCCAGCTTGGTATAATTCTACGTGCAAAAAGATCAAGACTGAGCTTATCTCAATGGTCAAGTCTGGCACCAACAAACACAAAATACATGAGCTCAGACGGAAATATAAGGAGGCAATTGCCCAGGCAAAGTCTGAATGGGACTGGGATAGATGGCACAATCTAACAATGGCCCTGGAGACCAGGGATTCTAAAAAATGTTGGTCACTAGTACATACAGGATATGGGGAACCGAAAGCTGCTGTAGAGCCAAACATCGCTGCTTCGGTATGGGAATCCCACTTTAGTAAATTGTATCAGGATGGTCCTACTATGCCTATAGAGACAGTCTCTGACACCCCTTCTGATCATAACAAGCAACTAGAGTTTACTCTGGGTGAGGTACTAAACGCAATAGGGAGACTTGCATGGGGGAAGGCTCCAGGACCAGACAAACTGCCTGGAGATTTATTCAGGCACCAACCAGAGATCTGGGGTCCATATCGCCTCATTATTTTAACTCAGTTTTGAGGGGAATGGAGATCCCCAGTACTTGGCTGGGCGCAGAGATAGTACCGATTTTCAAAAAGGGGTCTCCTCTGCTCCCAGCCAACTACAGGCCGATCAGCCTTATAGATGTACCCCAAAAACTTTTTGCTCATCTTCTGCTGGACCAGCTCTTGGATTGGATGGAGGACAATGCGATCCTTAGCCCTCTCCAAGCAGGATTCAGGAAGAACACATCCACCATGGATAAGATTTTTCGCCTTGTTCTTCTTTTCTGGAAAACGGCAAGGATCGAGGGGGGAAGTCTGTACATGGTGTTTGTGGACCTGAGGTCCGCATTTGACTTAGTACCACGCGAGAAACTATGGGCGGTCCTTAGGGAGTTAGGTGTTCCGCCACAGCTCCTGCATGTAATAATTAGGCTGCACAAAGGGAATTTTGCCCAGGTTAGGTGTGGGAGGGATGGGGCATTGTCATCCAGGTTCCCAGTTGACAGGGGGGTGAGACAGGGTTGTGTCTTAGCACCAACCCTGTTCTGCCTCTATGTCAACGGCGTAATATCTCACCTTGATAACGTCAATAACAACGACACCCCTAGGCTGGCAGGCAGGAGGGTTCCAGCAATTATGTTTGCCGATGATACTCTCCTGCTCTCCAAATCCCCCATGGGGATCCAACGGATACTGGACGGGTTTGGGGACTTTTGCAGAGCCCACGGCCTTGAGATCAATGCAGACAAAACCAAGTTTATGGTATTCAATCCCTCGGCAACAACTAGGCCAAATCCAACCTTGGGATCGAATAGGCTGGAAAGGGTCACAACATTCCAGTACCTGGGGGTAACTCTACACGAAAACCTATCTTGGGGCCCACAGATAGCAAGATCTCGCCTAAAGCTATCGCAAATGGTGGGGGCTATTTTGAAGGCTTCAAATTCTTCAACCTTCAAGCCAGTTAGTCCAGCACTGGAGATGTATAAAACTCAAGCCAGAGCAGCCTCATTATATGGTGGTGAACTGTGGGGCTACAATGCTGGAACAGAACTCATCAAGGTAGAGACTAACTTCCTCAGACGGTTGCTGTCCCTACCACAAGGTACGCCTCTCTTACCATTGAGACTAGATCTAGGCCTCCCTTCCATAGGGTACGAGTTAGCCCTAAAACCACTGAGGTTTTGGCACAGGCTATGGTCCACTCCTGAACTGTCCCACTACAGGCAGGATTTGAAGCATGTCCTGAGCCATAGCTGTTCTGACAGAATCCCATGGTTGGCCTATGTAAAACGAGAATTTCTGCAACTAGGCTTGGCTGATCTGTGGGATGATCCCGAAAGAGGCTGTCTTGAGGTCTCTCGTAAATCGCTCATTAAGATCTTCAAGGACAAAAGTCTAACTACGCTCCTGTGTGCCCCAAAAATTGGCACCCGCACTGAACAATTTTTGGTTTCCAAAAGTTCATTCAAGTTCGAAGAATTTATGGACATTATTTTTCCTACTACTGCAAGGAAACTTTTTATTCAATGGAGGTTCGGTACATTGCTCATTAAAGACTTTACAAGCAAATGGTCTACATCGGACGATAAAACCTGCCCAGGGTGCAGCGCGATTGTGGAGGACGAACTGCATGTGCTGTTTTTTTGCTCTGCCTATAGCAGACCAAGAAAGCACTGGCTAGTACCTTTGTGCAGGAATCTAGGCTTTAGACATTGTTTACATTCGTTTAGAATTTTAAAGTCAAGCACTTCACACTGTATTGTATTTGCACTATCTAAGTATTTAATGGCTATGTGGTTGAAAAGGATAAAACTGCTGAAAGCTAATCCCTAACTGTGAGTAGAACTGCACTGCATAGTATCTTGACTTTCCTGGATCCTGACAAATATTGAATTAAGTTAGTTTCTGCTTCCTTGCAATTGCTGTAAAATTGTATGTTGGTGTTTCTTTTTAGCCTGTATTTGTATGGCACGAGGATTTTACTGTTTTTATTGCATCTTTTATGGCATTGATGGCCGAAATAAAGAACTTTTGGATTGGATTGGTTATCATTCCTTGGCTTCAACTATGCAGTGCATTTACATTTTCATCAACCATTCAGATATACATGTTTTTCTTGAAAGTCCGCAGCATCCTGAGAGATCCAAATGAGGTTTGATCACACTTGTAGTCCTCAAGCTTAGGCGGAAATCATATTTCACAGAAGCAGATAAGCACATTGGAGAGACTGATATGTTCAACATCAAGTATTCATCGAAAATCTTACCTCTGTTTCATAAGTGAGTGTATCCTGTATCTGATCTTACACCACCCAGGTTTGAAATCATAAAAAACCTTATAAATGCCTAAAAAAAGAACAAGAGCAGTAGATAGCTGATTTGCTTTCCAACCTGCTCTACAGACGCTGAAGATGCACCATGTTGACTATTCTTAATGATTCATTTTCATTTCACCCACAGGATCACAATACTCAACAACATGCAATGAGTAAGAAAAAATGTAATGTATTTATTACTGTCTGTACAAAGTTTTGAATTTTATGGCAAGGCACAGATGCCAATATTATGCATATCCTCTTTATTGCCAACTAAGAGCAGCAATTTCGATCAAACATAAGAACTTAGAATAGGAATCCCAGAACGTTCCAATCCAATTATCCCTTGTCAGGCAACCATCTTCCTTCTTGGTTGCTGCTCACTTTCAACATAAGTACCTTTGTAATTATCCTTGATTTTGAATGTGGATGTGTATTGTTTTAGCTGGAGAGCGTGGTCAGACAGCATGCATATAGTTTAATTTGCAGGATGTTGGGTACGTTATGCTCATCTAAATTGGTAATGGTAGTTGATTTTATATTTATGAATGTTTGAAGCCAAGATTTGGACTGAAACCATGTTTGGAGGTGAGCAGAATTGCACCACAGTTGAGCGCGAAAGGGAAGTTTCAGAGGGGGTGTGTGAGAAGGTGTGGATTAGCCAGGATATTGTCCCGGGTGACTTCAGAGGAAAATTGTATTTTAAAAATATAAAGCAGCAGGATGCCGTGTGAATGACAGTTGTGGTGAAGTGTGGGAGACTGTGCCACTTTTGAACAGTCACACAGTATTGTGAAGTCGAGGCAGATCAAATGATTAGGCGTGCGTGTATGCGCATGAGGCAAGCGCAGGTTATTGGGCGCACACTTATGCAGGCGCCGGTTAAAATAAAGAGCTAACAGCCTGATTCATCAATCTCCCGTTTTGCGAGCACCTAATAGCGATTCATAAGGAATCGCTATTAAGGACTTGCAAAACGGGATTCATGCAGGAATAGCAAAAAATATTGCGATTCCTACATGTTCCTTATTTGCGATTAGCAAATTGCTAATCGCAAATAAGGAATAACTATTCCTTATTTGCGATTAGCAATTAGCTAATCGCAAATAAGGATGCGATTTCAAGGGTGCAGGGGTGTCCAAAGGACACCCTGTAGCACCCCTGAAATGTAATCTACATTGGTGTTGCGCACTTGTGTAACATGCAACTTAGAAAAATGCATTTAAATGCATTTTTCTAAGTTTTTGCTATTTACCACGAGGTCTGACCTCTCGGTAAATAGCGGCCCAAATTTGCAAATTCGCAATTTTAAAATGATTCATGAATTGCATTTAAGGGATCTCAAATAGAGATTCCTTAAATGCAAATCTTCGCAAATGTGCGAATTCTTTAATAGCGAATTTTGCATTTGGGATGATGAATCCCAAATGCAAAAATTGCACTCGCAAAAGGCAAGATTCTGAGAATCTTGCCCTTTGCAAGTGCAATTTAGCTTGATGAATCAGGCTGTAAGCGTTTTGCATGATGAAAGTGTTTAAAGAGAAGTAGGCACACGTTATGCATGTATGATCAGCAGGCTGGCATTCATAATTAATGCCAGAGCAAGCTTTTACTGGGGAAGCGTACCTTAGGTCGGGGCGCGATGGAGCTGTACATGAGTCCAGGGGCGTAACACAGGCCCCTGCAGCCCCCATGGTGCAGGGGGCCCTCACCCTCCAGGGGGCCCCGTCAGCACGGCACTTCTGCTGGGGAGCTCTAGATTGAGTCCGGAGGGGGCCCCTTCACGTACCCTGCAGGGGGGCCCCCCTCAAGGTTCGTTACGCCACTGCATGAGTCATGTAACAAGCGGACGTTTTGAATTGGGAATCCTTTAGGGGTCTAAATGGTGCTTAGTGCGACCATGATGTGGGCATTTTCGAACATTGTTCTAGGCCGTTTTTGGTCAGTTTCTCTCGGCCCTTTGAAGGAGATACTAGGAATTCGGGTTTGTGAAGTTTTTTGACAGGAAGTTAGAGATTACTTTGTGAACAAAAGGTAATTAACAAGTTATCAGAAATGTTAAGGGGGAAGAATTTATTTCTTTTTCTGAAAAATCATGATTTACTGGGAGCTAAGAATATGGTGGCAAACAGTGCATATGAAAAGACTTTAGATGATAGGGTTCAGGAGTGTACAAGTAAGGCAGTTTCTTCATTGGCAAGCCAGTTAGGAAAGAAACTTGATGATTGTATGCAAAAGTTGGAAGGAAAGTATGGAGGGAGCAAACTTGAGGATGAACAGCTTTGGTCAGTGGAGGAGGCTGCTGTTGGAGGTGGAACAAAAGAGGGCCATGAGGTGGCGAAGAAGAGGAAGCATCTGGAGAATGAAAAAGGAAATAAGGCAAAAGGGCATTATGGTGTTGAGGAAAAACAAAGGGCAACTCGGATGGAGTTGAGTGAGAAGTCTATAAGGCCAGTAAAAGGGATCAGAGAGCGGTGGCCTGTGATTAATCCTCTCGCAGTGGGGAAATAGCAATATTGTGTTCTTCTGATTTAGGAGACATGAATGATGAAGAGGTGGTAAGAAAAAGAACAAAAAAAGTAATTGAGGGAAAGGATCAGATTGGTAAGGTGAAGGATCCATTGGGAGAGAATATGTTTGACCCTCATACAATACAGCATCCTTTGTCTCCTCAGTGGGTTTTGGCACTCCAGGTGGCAGAATATGCAGAGTTTTGGATTAGGAGTGAGATTCCAAAGGAAGTCAGGACTATGCTTTCTTTGGCCAATAAGGTGGCTTTCACACCAGAGTTGAATTCTAGGATGCTGACATTTTTAAACAAGTCGGGAAGAGATCCTAGAAGAGGATTAGACAGGGAGTTGAAGGGTTGTCAGGACCATTTACTCGATGCATTTGGTCCCATAAACACGATATTTGATATGTGTGAGAAGGCACATCCACAAAAGAATGCTGTAGATGTTTTGGAGCTGCGACAATGAGTGCAGCGTCTAAGCCGTTTATTGGAAAACACTGTGTATTGAGCGAGGGAAGAGTCTTCCCATGAAGATTGATCCAAAACTTGAGAGCTTGCTAATAAGGAATCAGGCCAGGAGGCAAAGGTCTGCTTTTTTGGTGATGAAATTGTCAAGGAAATGGCAAAGTATGTCAGAGCATTTAATTCTATACAAGAATAACAAAAGGATATGTCTGTAATGAGTCAGGACTGTTAACATAGAAAAGGCTAAACAAATTCGAGTTAATTGCTATGGAGATATGTACGTACCAGGCACTCTGTCATATATGCGTCTTGTCATTAACAGGCTATGCCTTTATCGACAGTGATCTATGAGTTTATACTGAATATTATTGTGATGTAAATGGATCCAATCTGTAACTTGTAATGTCTTCGAAGATGCTGATGTTCAGTTTGTACATCTGAAAACAATAAAAAGAGTTTAAAAAATAAAAAATAACAAAAGGATATCTGAAAGGTTTTCAGTGGGGCCAGGAGGATGCGGGGTCGATTTCCCGGCTGTGGTTTTGGCATTATGTGGGCATTGTTCTCGCGTGGAGACAGGCCCTCAGGATATCAGTCAACAAGTTTCAACCCCAGAGACAAAGGGGAAGAGGAAGAACAAGAGGAGACAAAATGGCAAAGGGCCATTAGGGTATGTTTGGCAAAAGACCCTTCGTCTATCCCAATAAAACTGAGTGGCAGACTTGCCCATTATTTAGAGAGATGGAAGGAGATAACGGTCAATCCTTGGGTTTTGCAGACTGTTCAGGGATATTGGATGGATTTTGTAGAAATACAGGACACAAGGGTTGGCCAAGGGCCCTAAGGTTCTCAAATGAGGAAGAAAGGATGGTAGATCAGAAAGGAAAAGAACCGGTGAAGAAAGAAGGAATAGAAAAAGTAGATGTTGTGACGCAGGGTTTTGTGAGTAATTTATACTTGGTAGAAAAGAAGGACAAAGGGATGAGACCAGTAATAAACCTAAGGAAGTTGAACAATTGGGTTCAATACAAAAACTTCAAGAAGGAATCAATTAATATGCTGAGACATCTGTTGAGGAAAGGGAACTGGTTGATAGATCTGGATTTGAAGGAAGCATATTTGACAGTCCTAGTTTGCAAGGAACAGAGGGATATTTTGAGATTCCTTTGAGAGAGGGATAATATGGAGGTTGAGGAGCCTTCCACTTGGTTTGACATCAGCCCCCTGGTGTTTCACCAAGGTGATGAGGCCAATTGTGAAGTGTCTACGGACAAGGGGAGTCAGGCTAATAGAGTATTTGGACGACATTTTAATTATATCTGAAAGCAAGGAACTAACACAGGAACAGACTGAGCTTGCAGTGAGAGTGTTAGGGGATCTTGGTTTTGTGATAAACAGGAAGAAATCTTGTCTGAAGCAGGCTCAGAAAATGGTGTTTTGGAGATTTCAGATTTGGATGTTGGACTGTATGTTGAGGTTATCCCTGGAGAAGGTGAGGAAGATTCACAGGGAGACACAGGCAGTTCTTCCAACCCCACTTTGTTATCAGACCAAGTATTTGTGCACTGGTGTGAGATATTCACAGGAGGTGCAGTTGGATGCAGAGATGACAGAGGAATTCGAGTGGTGGCAGGAGAACTTGGAAGCCTGGAATGGAAGGGCAATTGTTGGCGACATTCGGGATATGGTTATAGAGTCAGATGCCAGCCTTCTAGGTTGGGGTGCAAGGTGTGGCTCCCTTGTGATGGGGGGAAGTGGACAAAGCAGTAGCAGAAGATGCACATCAACTATCTGGAGTTTTTTGAAGGATTGTTTTCAATAAAGAGATTTGTCAGTGAGCAGGTGAAGTGTTGTGTTTAATTGAAAAGGGACAATGTGTCTACAGTAAGGTAAGTTGAGAGGGCCTCGGTTGAAGGCCATAGTGGTTTTAGCAATACAGTTCTGGCATTTTTGTGTGAACGAACTGTGAAACTATGGTACAAGCTCAGTATATTCCAGGAGTGACCAATATGGTGGCAGATTGGAATTCCAGGAAATTGAAGGATTTCAGCAATTGGATGTTGATCAGAGAAGTGTTCGGAGCATTGAACATCAGATGGGGTCCATTCAGTGTGGATTTGTTTGCAAACAGGATGAATGCTCAGGTGAAAAGATTGTATAGTTGAAGACTGGATCAAGAAGCGGAGGCAGTGGATGCATTTCTGCAGCATTGAGGGAAGGTCCGCAGCTATGCCTTCCCACCAGTTGCGTTGATTCAAAGGGTAATGTTGAAAGTAATGAGAGAATGTGCGGAAATGGTGCTGGTAGATCTGTATTGGCCATCTCAGCTATGGTATCCAGGCATCACAGAGTTGATAGATGATCAGGTGCTTCTGCCAGACATTTCAATCTGATAGTAAATACAATGGGAGAAAGAGCCGAATTAGTTTTACAGGGACTGTTGAGATTGATGGAATAGTTCATTTAGGGAGAGCCTGGCAGGTGTCAGGCTTATTTTGGGAGGCTTTAATCCTCATCAAGGAGTCCTAGGCTCCAGGAACTTCTAAGACCCACAGGTTGCATGGAAGAGATGGGTTCTTGGGTGTGTTACAAGGGGTTTGGATCCCGTATCAGTTCCTGTGGTAGAGGTGGTCAATTTTTTGGCAGAGTTTTTCATGAATGGGAATGGGAATTCCTACAGTACTTGGAGAACTGGCCTATCACCCTGCATTCGCATCCTGGCCTATCACCCTGCATTCCTGTAGTGAATTAACATACGTGACAGTATATTTTATTTATTTTTAAGTTTAGCATTTTATCTTTTACGTGTTTGCATTGATTTGGTGGAGGTGATACGCCCTGTCGCTTTCTCCAAAATATGACATATGTCTTGGGGTACCAGCCCATAGTGTATGAACCTGCACGGGAGAATAAATAGGACTGAGTACACTCATGTGCAAGTCCAAGACCCGCAACCATGCATTTCTGGGTGTCTACCCTACACGGGTTCATGGGCAACCTCTCCTTGGGCCCTATCCAAAGATGAACAAGGCACTCCAAATGGGTGGAACTCATTGATAGAGTTGGGTGAGCCAACAAGTTTACAGGGCGAGCCGAGCCGTGGCCAAGGCAAATTTCGGGCTCGGATCTATGATCCCATGTATGAACCAAGCCATGAAGATGTTTACCATGTAAAGCATACAACAACTCACACTTAAAATATGACAAAGTCCCTACAAAATTCCAAAAAGCTTATTTCTTAAACATGTAGAGGTTTTGAACTTAATAGGCCACATTATAGCGCTGCACTGAGAAGTAGTTATTAAAAGTTACAGGGGCAGATTTACGAGTTCTGGCGCATCTCTGCAAATCAGCAGGGATGCGCCAGAACAGATGCGACACGCAATTCCCTCTCTGCGCCACCGCAAATGTGTCGCATTTACAATGTGGTGCACCGTGGTGCAAGATAGGGCGAGGCGTGTCACATCCTGTGGCGTAAGGGTGGCGCATTGCTGGGGTTGTGTCGCAAACGCGACGCAGCTCCAGCAATGCTCATTGGCGCCCTATGCCTAACATGCTGATTCACTCCTTACGCCTGCTTCAAGCAGGCGCAGGGTTTTGACAGAGCATGGACGTAAAAGTGACTCAGTGAAATCTTGTAGATTTCACTGCGTCATTTTTACGAGGCGTTCCTGCAACGGACGCCCACCCTACGCCGGAATGCCCACATGAAACCTAATGCGGGTTTCATGTGGCGCAGGGCTTTACAACGTGGCTCATCTCCCTAGATGTGTCACGTTGTAAATAAGGCGCAACGTGGTGCATGGTTTACGCCGCGTCTTCGTCACAGGGGAGACGCAACAGCTGCGTAAATGTGGAGCATGGGGCTTGTAAATCCGCCCCACAGTTTTTAAACCTGAACTTAGAACCATTCCTGTTCCTGCCCCAACTCTAGTGACAGTGTCATTAGCGAACTAAGAGGCTAGACAGTTGTAATGTGAACCCTGTATGTGGCCCAAATTGTTATAGATAGAGCAACAGTATAGACTATTAAATCAAACACAATAGGTTTTGTACAGCTGGTATGCTGAATTCACTTATTTGAAGGTGCTTTCATATGCGAAAGTGAAGAAAAGGGAGGATCGGTAAAATCAAATATTTGCCTAAGATCACACAATTTGGTTAAGAGGAAGCTGCAATTAATCCAGGTTTCTCGTTTCCTTTTGTACAAATCAGCCACTAAATGAGTATCTATTTGACTCTCCTCTCCTTTTTACTTCAATTTGTAATGCTTTGCTTTTATCTCTCTCTTTTTGCATGAAGGGAGGGTGAGGGTGACAGGCAGAAGCCATATATAAGCTCGGCTTGTTATCGGCTTCAGATTCCAATGGGTCCTCGACCTCAGCCAGAGTCAGGTTCCAGCTTTCTGTGGCCCTTCCACCTCTGCTAATTGAACTATATTCTGTACAAAGAAATGCTTCCCAGGAATCTTCTAAATTCGTAGATACCTGTCTACAACTAACACAGCTTCTGGTGTTCATTACTTATTGCCCATTTGAGCCATTAAGGTGTAGTGAGTTTTTATTTTCTTCAATTTAGGTCATGCTTGTCTGTGAGCCCAGATCACTTCCCTCCAGACTCTGTGTGGTATGTGTAGGAGCTTTAGGTGCATACAGGCCGATTTTAAAGTAAAAAATGTCTTTATTATAACTTTCTCCTGCAGGGGTGGCTCCTCCATTTGAGCATAGCACCGTCACCCCTAAAGAAAAGCCCCAAGTCAGAGGTGAAAAAGAAAATAATAAAATGGTAATAAAGACGTTTATTTATTACCATTTTATTTTTCAGCAACTGTCTCGTCCAGAAGTGAGTGACAGGATGGGGTGCAGCCCGTGCTGCGAGTGGCAGCAGGAAGCTGTGCGCTTTAAAATGCACATGTCTCTTTGGCAGGCCATCTTGCGACGGGCAGCCAGACATGCACATTTTAAACTTCTCTGACCTAGCTTAGGCAGCCGGGTTAAAGAAAGCTCCGGCCTCCAGTGCTCTTGAGAGCGCTGTGTGAGGCCGCTTCCTCCAATTCTGGTGTGGCTCCCATGCTGGTGAGAGCAGTGCCAGGATAGGTTAGGGTAGCTGGCTGGGTCCAGTGTTGGAGCCTGCCTTCTGAGTACACCGAAGGAGGAGGGCATCACGTCGCATCGAGTAAGTGTATTTTTTTCTGTCCGTCCCCCGCCCTACCACCCTCAGTACAGGCTAGCCGCCACTGTTCTCCTGCCTGAAACTACCTCCATTTCAATGCAAGTCAATAAAGAAATGTACTTCTCCCGATTTCTTTCCGAAAACCTCCCTCTTTATCACTTCCAAATGTTGCTATGTATGCAGGTCGTTCTCGTTCAGCAAAATACAAGTTTCTAAGTAATTCTCGTTTTCAAGAGAGTCCCCACAGGTGCGAATGGCCTGTAAGCGCCTCATCCACAGGTTCTCTCACTGTGTACAAAAACTCCAGGGCTTTAAATGAGCCGGATCCAGCCGGTCTGAGCTACAGGAGTAATTAAAATGAAGGATTGAAACAGGTCCCTTTTGGGCTCTCTAGTAAACCTCTAAATTACTGAGCTGATAAAAAAACAGCAGCAGATCTGGCAAACAAAAGCTTTGATTTACAGTCAGGAACCCGGCAACCTGGCTCACCACTGTCATTCCTGATAGATAGTGCCTCCACAGCCTGCACCATGAGAAGGAAAGAAAAACCTGAAGCCTATACCATGCTTTCTTTACTACCCCTTTTGCAGCCCAAGATCTTCCTCAGACAGGATATCCCGAGGGATGCACCTCCTGGGAACCAACAGAACCTGCCTTCTGTTGTATTGCCTTCTTCTAGTCCCTTAAACCACACAAGTAAATGATCAGTGATGGGCCTATCAGTCATCAGACTGTTTTTTGTTGTTTGCAGCTGCGGGAAACAGGTGGGTCAGATCTTTCTGGGTCCTCTGTCGGGTGGGAAAGAAAATAATGAATTTGCGAATAATAATTCTGGGCTGGTCATCAGATCAGAAGCTTTGGCACAAAGGGTAACTGCAAGAATTTTCAAGTGGGTATAGATGTTTTGTTTGCATGATTTCTTCTGCTACGCTTTGCAGCAGGACTGACATCGAGTGGAAAGATCAAATTTGAATCTGCCTTTTTCATCAAAAGAAGAAAGGTCTCAGGTTTTAAAGTCTTTATTTCGATTTATAACAAATCATAAAAGACACATTATAACATATTAAAAGAAATCTTTCATGCCATATAGTTATATTAACAATATACATTTGTAAAATTTATGGGTTTAAAACGTAACAGTATCAACCTAATTCAAGGATAATGAAAAAGAAGAAACTGGGCAAAAAAAATAAGCAGAACAAGAAAAAAAAAACAGATTAAAATTAAGATGTTATTAAACAGCTAGGAATATAAAGACAAACCTGTCAAAAACACATAAAAACTCTCAAAATACCATGAATTTATAGAAATAGGATTAAGGGTTTAACGAAACCATTCCGGAAACAGCATATATTATGTAATATCCTATGCTAAAAGGGGGTGGAATCAGGTAACCACAAATTGAGAATATCGGAGGATCTACTTAGCAATTTAACTTCATTTTAACCTAATAATCCAGGCCCAACCTGGGAATTTAGCTAGGCTCACCACGAACACCTCTGAGGTGTTAGATCTAAGAACCATGACGGCCTCTGCTGACTTTCTGAATGGAAGGCGCTGGAACAGGGGTTTTAGCCATTTGGTTCGCGGTGCACAGTAGACAGGACAGGCGAACAAGAAATGGCCCTCGGTTTCCTTGTGAGATGGACACCATCTACAAAATTCGGTAGCACCGTTAGACCACTTGTTCGTAAAGGTGTTTAATGGCAAGGCTCCCACCCGAAACTGGTGGTAGAGTTTCTTGTCTAGTGGTTTGGTAATTATATCCCAATATAACTCCCGGAGGGGATCCAACTTGAAGGTCAGAAACCGTCCGGTAAGACTGGTGGTACCGGAGGCAAGGACACGTGTTCTACGGAGTGAGGCCCAGTAAAGTGCCTTAAATTCCTGTTTGGAAGGAAAGGGACTGGTACTGGGAGATGTCCATAACTGTTCCAACCCCATGTCAACTAGGATCTTTTTTACCATTCGGAGCCAGGGAATTCTCCCAGAACCCCCAAGTGACCTTACTTCCGCCAATTCCTTCGCGAAAAGAGCAAGATCCTGAGAGGTCCATATACACCTCCAGAAGGCCACCAGCTTAAATCTGGCCATCTCATCGATAGGAGGGCACCCCAGATCCAGACAAAGAGGAATGGAAGGGGTCGATTGCGGTAATCCAATCAAGTTTCGAAGAAACTTACACTGAATTTTAAAAAGATTAGAAAGATCCATATAGCCCCAAAGATCGGCACCATATAAGATTGCTGAATTTATTTTAGTGTCGTAGATCTTAAGAGCTGGGATGACCCGTTTGGTTATTGATTTCTTTTGTTCCTTCAAAAGACACCCAGCAAGACGGGCAAACTTAAGCTGCTGAGCACCAACTTGATCTTTCCATTTCAGACAGCGATCTAAGGTAACCCCCAGGTATGTCATGGTCTCAACTTGTTCCAGATTTACTCCACTCATGTTTACAGAGCTCCGGACAGGATGGTTCCTTGTGAGGACCATGAACTTGGTCTTGTCCACGTTTACCTTTAGGTCGCTAATGTCACAAAACTCCTCAAAGCGGTCCAGCGCCCGCTGAAGTCCGCTTCGTGTTCTGGAGAGGAGTAAGGTGTCATCAGCGAAGATCAGCATTGGGAACCTAGTCCCTGCCAACATAGGGGCATCGGTAGGAGTATCCACAAAAAATTTAACTAACTGGTCCATAAATAAGATAAAAAGGGTAGGTGCCAGGACACACCCCTGGCGAACGCCACGGGTTACGGGGAACGGTTCCGTCACTTGACCCTGACCACCCCACCTCACCCTTGCAAAGTTGTCTTCATGCATTCTGATAATTAGGTCAAGTAGCTCCAAGGGCATACCTCGTTCCCTCAGGACACCCCATAGTTTTTCCCTCGGCACTAGATCGAAGGCGGACTTCAGATCGATAAATGCTGCAAAGATGGTACCATTGCCAAGCAAAACCACCTTCCAGTAGATCAGACAAAATCTGAACACCTGGTCGATGGTGCTTGTTCCCGATCTGAAGCCCGCCTGCATGGGGGATAATATGTCCTCTAATTCGATCCATCCTTGGACCCTGCCCAGGACCATGCGTGCAATAATTTTTTGGATACAGTCCAGGAGACTAATCGGACGATAATTACCCGGATTAGACCTGTCCCCTTTTTTATGGATTGGGAGTATCTCCGCCCCCTTCCACAACTTGGGAATTCTGGCACCCTTGGCAATTGCATTGGCGATCTTGGTTATATAAGGCACCCAGAGGGAAGGCTTACATTTTAGCAAATCAGCAGGGATGAGATCCATGCCAGGTGCTTTCCCCCGCTGCGTCAATCCGAGTGCTAATTCTACCTCGTCTTCGGAGAAATTAAGTTTCTCCGCGCAGGTGAATGGCACAAGCGCCTTGCCCAAAGTGCAGGGGGGATTAATATTCTCAATACTAAATTGTGCCGCATAGAAAGTCACCCAAGCCTCGGGAGGCACATGGTTTGAAGGGGGTACGTGAATCTGGATCCTTCCCCCATTTTACCAAATCCCAAAATTTTGGCGAGTCATTCATGGTGGAAGCATCCAGAAGATCTGACCAATACGTGTCCTCCCACTCCCGTTTGGCCTCCCACTGGAATTTCTTGTATTGTGATCTAGCCGCTTTAATTACATCCATATTCCGAGATTTTACAGCCTTGATAACCTTGCCGTGGGCCTCCCTACACTTTTTGTTATACCATTTCTGGCGGGGGACAATTGATTTGGCGGTTCCCTTCTGACATGGGAGAGAAAGTAGGGTCTTAAGATGGTCAAAACAGGATTCATGAAGATCAATAATTATATTAATATTAGTAATTTCAGAGCTACCCTCTGGCAGATCATATAACATTATTTCATCAAGCGTTTTTAAGACCACAGAGTTAACATTTTCCTGTAAGGACTCATCATTCACAAATCTAGCCCATTTTAACCTTTTCCGATCGTTAGTCAGATACACATCCCCTGTCTGAGAGGAACCAGGACCCTCCAATCTCCTCGTTCCTGGTAACCCTAATTTAAGTACCAGGGGGTTGTGGTAACTTTCAGGGCGAGATACCACTTCCATGTCCACCAACAGCTGCCAATATTCCAACTTTAGCAGAAAATAGTCAATCCGGCTTTTCCTCTGACCATTGTCAAAAGTGAAGTTGGCACTTAAGTCTGATTTGGTGCGTCCGTTTGTGGCCCGAAATCCTCGGGTTAAGCAAAGAGCCATCCAGCTTACTGCAGCCTCACTCGCTTTAACAATTTTAGCAGGTAATAGATCGGGAATATCCCAGGCTGCATCCTCTGCTGTTCTCCAGTTGTCCCCTATATCATAAAGTGGCTCGAAAGTGCAGTTTAAATCACCTGCTAAGATGGTAACATTTCCACTGCCCAAGCCAGCCAGTTCATGGTCCAAAACATCCAACAAAGGGGGGCAGCGACCACCAGGTAAGCCTCGAGCATATATGTTAAATACAACCAGATCACATTGACCTGCCTTACTTAACTTAATTATCAAAAGATCAGGGTTCACTACTTGTATCTCAGTGGGGTAATAACCAAGTGACTGCTTCACCCAGATCAACAGACCCCCGGAAGCTCGCCCCTTACCACCCTTGATTGCTGGTTTAAAAAAGTTGACATATCCCACCCTGTAGACGGGGTCTGGTGCCCATGTTTCCTGTAAAAGGATAATATCAAATGTGTCCATGAACTCCAGCCAGTCCTCAGAGAGCATACGACCCTTAACCCCGGCAATGTTCCAAGACAGTATGTTAAATGGATTCAAAGAGGGGGCAGCATTGGGGAACAAAGGGGCCAGAGCTTCCATAGATACCAATTCACCCCCTGAACCCGGCCTTCTCTCTGTACCTTCGCGGTTATCCGGAGTTTTTCCCACCAACATATCGTCCTTTGGGACCCCTGGTACTAAGACAATGACTTCTTCGGTTTCTTCAGTAACCAATACTCCCGAACATTCCTCAGCATTATTAGTGGGCAGAATAACCTCCAGACATGGTGTTGGTAACACAGGCCCACAATTCTCAACGCAATTAGACTGCCTGGATGATATATGATGTCAATCTACAGCCTCAAGATCAGAAAGGGGGCCAAAACGGTTGAAGAGAAATGGGAGTGATTGGGGATATGATGTCATCGCTATGGGATGCCTCCTGGCAGGGGGTCTCCCAAAGTTTTTGACAGGTGCAAAAGAACACTGTCTCTGGGGATAGAAGTATGCTAGCCCCAGAGTTTGAACATCACCCTGTCTAGCAAACCTAGCTTCTCTACAAATGGTGTCTACTACCCAGGGATCTTTAAATGAGGTTAGTATGCAGTCACCCTCTAGGTCTTTAGTACCGTGACCCACCCAATCAACTCTCCTTACGAAGAGAATTTCCGTTGACAAAGATTGCGGCAGGGGACGGTTTTTGTTCAGCCAGAAGATCACCTTATTACGTAGATCCCCGTCTGACTCCTTGTGACCAGGTTTTAGAGGGGCAACACCAGTTAATACTAATGTGTATTGTGTTGCCTCCGGAGGGAGATCTGCACGGGGGTTAGTGTACCTTGAATTTTTCCCCACCCTCTGAATATTTGGGCTTCGGTGGTTAGATGTAAACCTTTGTGGATGTTGGCGGGGGGTGCTAGGATTGGATTTGGCAGGGTTAGATTTGACAATTACCTTCGTCTTTGGAGCCTGTGAAGAATTGCCCTCAATTGCCTTATTAGGGATGTCTCTTGGTCTCCCCCCCTATCGATTTGTTGTTGTCTGCCCCTGTAACTATAGGTTTGGTAGTTTTACTAGTGAGGGCATTTTTAGTGCAGGTAATCATTGGTGTTGGCTGTGTACTAGGGGCTACCACAGAACAAGGGCTGGCTAGCCGTTGTAGCAAACCTAGATTTGTCTTCACTGTAGACTCCAAACTATCTATTTTAGAAGTCATCAATCTTGTACGTTCCAATACGGGAAGTAGAAGAGTTTTAATAATAGCCTCCATTTTTGCCAATAAGATTTCATCACTATTTAGACACAGGGGACAGGGGTTAGAAGATCCTAAGGAGTTAAGGGAAGGGCATAGCACATTAGGGAAAACAGGTGGTATTTGTGTGTCCAGGGGGAGCTCGAGGGCTGGAGCAACTTTGTTGGATGTGTCTTTTAATTTGGGCATCTTGCTGTCTCTCCCCCCCCTATGACTCTTCTCTTGCTTCCTCTTACGAGAACTGGGATCTGGACCCAAGTGGTCTGCCTCTACTGGGGAATACGAGACGATGTTATTGGTGTTAGAGACATTAGGAGATAGGTGACATGAGTTTAGACTGGATATAAAACTAGATTCTTTGCCCCCACTATCCTGGGTTTCGTCTCCCCCGCTTGAATGAGTATCCTCCAAATTGTGGTGCACATGGGACGAGGAAGAAACAGGGAGGCCCTCTCCAACACTATCAATAGGAACTAATGCCTCAGTGGTAATACAGTTAAAGGCTGCATGTGAGACAGGGCTGGTAATCATTGCTAAACCACCCAGAGAGGATCGCTTCCCACTGACGAGGTCAAGAGAAAGTCTTTTTTCCACCATCGCGATTTCCTTTTCTAGAATCCCTGTGGCTCGGGTAATAAAGGCATCCAAAGGGCCAGAAACAACTCCGTTGTTGGTTTGAATTTGGACGGTGCGTTCTTTACCTGACCTTAGGGGCATGCTGATAACTGCTTATAACTGTATAGTGTCTCACACACTAATCAGTGGACTCAATGTATGGGGAGCAGGTGTAACAAAGGAATGCAAAGCAGGGTCGGGCAAAGAGGATGGGCCAGGGCCGGACTCTGCCGTACTCAAACGGCCCGCTCTTTGCCCGGTCTTCGCCCGCGCTTCCGTCCGCGCGCGTCCCGCGTTCGCGTCTGGTAGGAAGAAAATATAGGAGGAGGTGGGGGCGGGAAGAGGCACCAGGTGCGCGCGATGACGTGGCGCAAGCACCTCTGGGCCTCGCAGTCCCGCACCCACTGACGGCTTCCACTCCCTCAGCTGTGGCACTAGACCTCCGTTGGAGCTCACGGGCTCAGGATTCCTCAGGGTCCAAAGTCCAGTCCTCTAAACTGCCGGCCAGAACGAACAGGTATTTCCTCCGCTTTTCACCGTTAAATGCAGGGCACAGGAGACGACTGCGAGCGAAAGCGAGAAAGGTCTCATTTTTATGCCTCGCCTACGATGCAGCGCAGATGCTTGCTTCCGAGATCTATAGTTGTTGATTTTCTGTCAGGCTTCTTTGGAAGTGGGGTTGGTGCACGCCCTGTCTCCCTTAGGCTCCGCCCACTCTGCGAGGCTGTCTTCCCACCAAGCCATTGTAAGTTGCAGTTCCATCAAGATCCGGTAAATTGATGATCATAACACTGGAAAATAAAAACATCTGTTATTCAAATCACGAATGTCTTCACTATGAGTGGACCGGTGTTTGAGACGTTAATAACTGTATCCATAGTGAGGTTTTTTCAGTTTATTCAATGCCAGAACTAACCCCCGGTACGAGTTTTGCCTCGAAATGTGTGAGAATGTCGGTGACTCTTTCTGCACCAAAATGTAAAGGGGATGACACTTTTATCGCAGCAGCGAGTTTGTTACAAGTGCAATTTGGAAGGGGACACTCATAATTCCGGCATGAGAACAGATTTACCACATCTGTAGTAATTATCCACCCGTAGTGCCGCAGAAACGGTGGAAGTGCGGTATGAAGCTCTATATGAAAACAGGGTGTCATGTAGGTGCACCAGCCTGGCAGGGCTTTCCCTGCAGGACAAAGGGCATGCGGATTTCTGATGCTTCGAAGCGCATGGGTGGTTAACTCTGCCTCTCACATCCCATATTATCCCAGAAAACAAACATTTCTCCTGGCAGATTATAATCTGTTTATTTTACACTTGGCCTTCTCAGCCCCCCCCGCCCCAGGTGTATCTCACCTGGATGGGGTTAACCTACAATGAGGATGACCTTTTGGAGTACACTGAGGAGGAGGCAATGACTCTCTGTATAGAAAAGGGGAATACCCACAGTAGGCAACATCCGTGGAAATTGTATCTCTATGAAGCCCTCAAAAGGGGAGTAACCTTAGAGCACTGTGGGGACCTTTCAGATTACCCCATGCATATTTAAGTGGTGGATTTGGTGAAGACCTGGAGGAGGACCTCGAGTGTGAGGAGTACTCTGAGAGCGAGGGTTCCCAATCCATCACACTGAAGGGTGGTGGCTCTGAAGAGGAGGAAGGGTGGAGACGCCAGTAGCTAATGAGGACATAATAGACAGGGAGTCTCGTGCTGAGTTCAGTCCCAGGGGCACTACCCCACCCCTTTCCCTGTCCTCAGAACAGTTGGCAGATAGGAGGGAAGAAAGGGAGCATCACCTGTCTTTGGAGAAGCTCAGGTTGGAGCACGCCAAGGAGATAGCGCAGCTGAGTGTTGAAGGAGAAAGGTTAGAGACCGAAAGGGTCCTAGCGCAGAAAAGGATGGCGGAGGCAGAGAGGGCCTCCGCCAGGGAAAGACTAGCTCACGTGGATAGGTTGTCTCCTGAGATTGGTTTCTGTGGTCTGGATTCACCAGTGGGGGTGGGATCCAGTGGTGGCAGCGAGAATACATTCAGTGCAGGAAGTCCCACTCCCAGAGCCCGGAAGATGGTACCTAGTTCCCGGGAAGAGGGGCCCAGGTTGAAGTTTAGGGGCAACAAGAAACTGTCCCACCAGTCCTGGGAAGAGCTTGTGGAGGTGTGTTGTACTGGACTGGAGGATTGGATGGTGTGTAGCGCAGTGAACGATTGGGAAGGGCTGTTCCATTTAATTATCAGGGAGCGTATGCTCAAGAATTGTTTCACAAGGTTGCGCCAACGCCTGTTTGACTGTGGGCTCTCCGATCCCAGGGAGCTTGCACAGGAGGCAGACCTCTGGGTGATTGCCATAGTGTCGGAGGAGGCATTGGGGAGCGATTCTGAAGGAAGTCGCTCAGGGATCTTCCCACCCAGGAGGGGAGAGGAGTGCAGAATGGTCCAGCTAGGTCCCAGGGTAGTGAGAGGGTTGTAGGACCTCACATCCTATCTACCAGAAGGAGTGAAATGGGGAGGTGTCCCGAGGTACCCCAACCGCAGTCTCAGAGCCTGGAGAGTGCCATAAGAGAGCCCCAGGTTGGGAACCTAGGCTGTCCTGAAAGGCCGTCCAGTGAAGGGGATCCCCTAGTGTCAGGAGAACCAGGGGTGTCTGTAAGCAGAGCTCCCGGGGTTTTGGGGTCTGCTCAGTCGCAGGGTTTAGATCCTGGCTGGGATGCCAGGTTCAGGAACTGCCTGCTAGAGGATGGGACTCCTGTAGTTAGTGTCCCTACCAGTTTGACTTCCAGGGGTACTTCTGGAGGTGGGAGGGTGCAGAACTCTGGAAGGGGGTGCAGTGGGAGGAAGGTCTCGCCTCTGGCACCGGCTCAACCACAGGGCTTCGATCCTGGGTTGGGAGGCCAGGGACAGGTACTGGCTGACCTGGCGGGTGGGACGTCTGGAATCAGTGTCCCCCCTGGTTTGTCTTCCATGGGTATTACTGCACTTGGGAAGGTGCGGAACTCTGGGAGGAAGGACTTGCCTCTGGCACCGGTTCAACCTAAGGGTTTATACCCTGGGCTGGTGGATCAGTTGCAGGGTCAAGGCCCTGGATGAGTGAGAGTGGTGTTCGGAGGGTGCCCCGCATAGGAGGAGAGTGCGGAACCCCAGAAGGAGAGGTAGGGGGAGGAGAGCCTCGCCCCCTGACTTGTGGTCAGCATGAGTGTGTGGTCCCCAGGTAGGAGGACCGGTGGCAGTTTGGAACTGCACGGAGGAGAGGTAGAGTGGCCCAGGGGTACTATGTGCCTGGGGCTACTGCCCCCCACTCGGTGAGGCAGCAAGGGCCATGGGGCCAGTCCTGGCCACAACCGAATAGAGTACCAGTGGGGTGGCGAAGTTGGTCCAGGGAGTTGTGACAAAGGGAACCACCTGGGTCCAGAGTGGCGGAGAACCTGTGGGTGCCCCTGCAGTTGTGGGCCCGCGTCCATGTTCTCTCGCCTCAAGCAGGGAAGCCCATCAAGCCATTGATTGATCTACCCTGGCTTTTGGCTGAGAGGGGGTCGTGTTGGACTTGGCCCTGTTTGCAGGGTCATCCCGGAACGTTTTGCCTTTCCCCCTACCCTTTTTGCTGTATGGGTGTGATTGAATGCTGCGCAATAGCGTGCATAGGCTTATTTTCACCATTGAAGAAAAATGTCACTTTTGAAATGCCACCCTGTCTGTGCGCTTGTGCCTGCCTGAAATGGGTTGCGGGTCCAGTGTTTGAGGTGACATGGGCTGACTCCGCCCCCTGGGGTGTGTCCGTCTGACAAACACACCCAGCTTTTGAAGGGAAGCTTGGCAGACAGGGTGCTCTACACCTCCCCCAAAACCAGTTGGGACCGTTATCCCCAGAGAGCCTTCTAGAAGCTTTTGGCAAGTTCCAGTAGGTGGGGTGAGGGGTGTATATATAGAGGGGCTGAGACTCCATGTGACAGACTGTGCGTGGACTTTGATTGAGAGGGGATACTCTGCAAGGAGGTACCGCCACAAGGGCCTGTGTGCTGGCCCCTGTGCCCATCTGTACCCCTCTGCTGTCCACAGGGCCAGTGAAAGTCCTTTTGCTGGAGTGAAAAGTGCTACGTCAGGAGGAGTGCCACTGTATGGGGGTTGAGTGTTCCTAGGAACTGCTGTCCTGTTCGGATGAGTGCCCACTGTCTGCTGATCTTGCCCAGCATTTCCTGCCTGCTCTCCTGCCCTAGCGCCTCCTGAGCGCCATCTGTTGTTGGAGTGCACTTCAAGGAGGTGAAGGGCGTGGGCACTACCTTCTCGTGTTGGACCTTGGAACTCTGAGCCACTTAGCACCTTGTGAGCGCCATATTTGAAATACCTGTGCTGCTTTGCCTGCACTCAAGCACCTAGTGGTCCTATTTTCTTGATTACCAGAAGAGGTGCGCTATCTTCTGTCCCTGAAGCTTCTGGTGGGACCTAGCACCTCGTAAGCGCTATTTTCAAAGTGCCAGAGGAAAAGGAGTGGACGCCTGCAGCGCTGTGCTGTCAAAGAACTATATCCAAGTTGCCAGGAGAAGAGGAGCGGGTGCCCACCCCGCATTACTTTGCTGCATTTTGCCTATTTACTCCAAGCGGGAGCCTACCCCGTCGTTCGCCGCATTCGCGGGTGCCCACCCCGCGTTTGCGCTGCACGGTGCTTATTTACGGTAGGCGGGAGCCCACCCCGTGTGTGCCACTTTTTTGCTGATTTAACAATAGCGGGTGTCCCCCCCACATCTACGCTTCATTTTTCACAGCGGGTGCCTACTCCGCATTTTGCCTGCTTCTTAAGCCAGGAGCAGGTGCCCACCCGCTCTCCGAAATGACTGGGGGAAAAAAATCGCTGCCGCGACCCGAGGTTCCGTAGAGGGCCTCTGCGCTGCCTGCGGCGACCCGGAAGGCAGGCAAGTTGCCTGGATGTGGGCCGGGCCGGACCCGGAAGTCCTGCGCCGAGCTGGTGGGAGAGAGCCTGCTGGAGCCTCGCGGGCTCTGCGTTGAAGTCCCGGGTCCCAGGAGGGGGCCCGGGTGACGTCAGGAGAGGTGACGGCGCTGATGCCCCAAGAAGGCGGAAGCAACCCAAGAAGAGCCCGCGGTGGTGAGGGGAAGAGTCCGGAGCCCGCCGGCTCCATACCAAAGTCCCGGCCCTGGGAGAGGGACCGGGTGAAGAGCGGAAGCACTGCTGTGACCCGAGCAGCTGAGGAGGAGAGCCACCAGGAAGGTGCTGCTGCTGGCGGGGCTCCCGTACTGGAGAGGTGAGCCCCGCATGTCCCGAGCAACGACGGAAAAGAGGAGCCCGGTGAGTGGGGCTCAGTGGTGATCCTGTTGCGGGGGAAGGTGTTGGGGCACATTGGCGGTGTCCACCCCCCTTGTGGACGCTCGTAGGGCACCTGGCGTGCCTGTGCTGACTTACAGCTGCCCCGTCTGACAGCAGGCAGCTGCACCGTTTTGGGGCATGGTTCTGGATTACTGAGTCCCTGAGGGGGCTCCCACTGTACCCGTACTGAGTGGAACACATCACTTTCCATTGCAGAGTCTCAGAGGGGGCAGCCCCGGAGTAGTGGCACCAAAGGCTGACCTGCACATTGGGGGCACTCATGTGTGCAACCTTTTCCCGAGGGGTCTGATTTAAGGTCGTTGGAGCCTAAGGAGAGCACGTACTGTGATGTATGCTAATGGGATTTATACCTACCGCTTCATGCCCCCTATGGTTATGCCCACAGGTTGATGCCTAATGTTTTCCCTTAAAGCTTTCCAGCCTTATAGGTTATTCATGTTGATGTTCATGCCAACAAGATGCCACATGCTAATGTGTTTCTAAGCCTAAGGGTTTCCATGCCTACTGTTATGCTAAGGGAGTATGCCTACTGTTCACAAGTTTCTGCCCACTCTGATCTAGGTTAATGTGACAATGCTAAGTTATTATTCTACCCGTAGGTATGGACTGATGACCCTTAGGGTTGCTCATGGACTGATGCTGAGGTATGGTATAATATGCTCCCTGCTGCTCTTATGCATTTATGTAGATAAGGTTTATGCCTAATGCCTGTTCGATCTACGCCTAAAGCCATTTATGGAAAGGTGCTTATGCCTATGGTTATGCATAATGTGTTCCCATGCTCATGGTTTATGCCTCTATGCTCACAGGTTTATGTGTAATATGGGTTATGCTAACGAGGTGCACGCTGCATGTCTATGCCTACCTGATTTATGCTGAATGCATGGCCTTGCCGGCGACTGCTGATGGTTACACTTTTACTGCTGGTGTTTTTGCATTTATTATTGGTGCTTTTGTGATGGTTCTGGCAGCGGCCGAATTGGCCCTGCCTTGTAAACAATCCCCCCTGTAAATGACTACCCGGTGCCAGTTGGCACAGTGCTTTTACAACTGTGATTGCCTACTGATGTGTTTTGCATAATACACAAGTTATTTTCATGCAACCTGGTGTGGAGTCTCCTTTTGTGTTGTGCCCGGTGTGTCGCTTGTGAGTGGCTGCGCGGATGCTTTACACAATGCTCCTGGTTTAGCGTACCCGCTCTGCACCATGCTACCCGTTTCTAACAGGCATACATTGGCAACCCTAGCCCTGGTTTCTCCTCTGTGGAAAACATTGTCTTGGATTCGGACGCTTCTGAAACTATCAATAGCCCTTTCCATACTTCTGTCTGTCTTCCTGTAGCTTCTCCTGGACCCAGTGAGATCCCCACATCCGCTGCTTCTTCAAAACCAGCAGACTCTCATGGCCTGGAAGATATTGGGAGACATAATCAAATAGTAGGTCTTTCGTCTGCAGCTGCTGAGTTTATACAACAAACTTGGACTACTCCCACCTGCAAACTATATTCTTATGCATGGAAGCAATTGGTGGCTCGGTGCCTTCAACGGTAGGTGGATCCCCTGGGATCTGAGTTAAAAGATGTTTTGAAATTTTTTTCTGAATGTGCTTAACTGGATTATGTTACAGGTCAGTGAATAATTTCAGGCCAGTTTTGTCTGCTAGGCATGATCTTGTTGATGGTAACCCAGTAGGTTTTCATCCTCTGGTATATAAGTTATTAAAAGGCATTAAGGTGGCTCATCCTCTGAAACCTAGATACTCTCAGTTATGGGATGTGACAGAGGATTTGTCATTGGTGGAGTCATGGCCTGATAATTCTGACTTATCATTGAAACAACTTTTGGCTAAGATAACTATGTTTTATGTTTGATTTCATGTCGACAAGTGTCGGATGTGCAAGCACTGGATCTTAAGGTAGGTTGTTTTTTCCTGAAGGTGTTTCAGTTCTTATTTCAAGAAGGACAAAGACTATGTCCCGGGCATTTGATTATCCTGCTTTTACCCACAATGCAAGGCTATGTGTTGTAAGATGTCTAAATGTTTACAAAAAATGCCCTTTGGCACATAGAGCTGATCCTCTAGGTCCTTTGTTGCTGGCTATCCCAAAACCTTTCCGTCCTGTTTCGGCAGCGACAATGGCCCGTTGGGTCCGCTGGGTCATATCGGAAGCTGGGATTAACATTTCCATGCACGGTGCTCATTCAGATAGAGGAGCTATGGCATGTAAGGCTTCTGCTCTTGGGCCTAGATTAGAAGATATTCTTTGTGCTGCTGATTGGTCATCTGATTCTACGCGTAAGACTTTTAATTTTAAACCTATTTTGCATGTTTCTTCAGTTGTGGTTGGTGAGATTTGAACCAGCATAATTGGAACTTCCGGTCCTTCCATAGAATAGAACATTTTCTAGCATTTGCGACAAGAAATTTAGATTCCATTAAGGACACAGAGGCGAGGATTATCCCACCCGTTGGGTCAGGTAAGAGTTATGATATAATTGTTATCACAGTATCTATTATGTACAGAATGTTTCTTTGACCCGCCTTTGTGATTAGATTTATGTTGGGATGGGATTCATATTCATTCTATTTTCAGGTTCAGAATCGAAACAGAACTGAAGCCCCTGTGCGCAGCTGTTTCTATTGGTGCAGAGCTCAAACAAACCTGAAAGGCCAGTGCAGGACTTTCTTCCATTTGGGTGCGGAAATTATAAACCTGTGGTAACTCTCCTATGCGGACGATACGCAAATCATTATCTCAATCTCTGATGATTTGCAGCTGGTCGCACAAAGGTTTAACACCTGCATGACCAGCATAATACACTGGATGCAGGAAAACTCTCTTAAAATCAACACGGAGAAAACTGAAGGTTTGGTTTTCGGCACTCAGCCCTTAACCTGGTCTGCCATCTGGTGGCCTGATACCTGTGGCCCTTTTCCTGTTCCGGTAACAACTGCCAAAAACCTAGGTGTTATTTTTGACAAGGGGCTGGCCTTCGACGCCCAGGTGAACCGTACGGCTAGCACCTGTTTTTATATCCTTAAAATGCTTAAGAATGTGTTGCCTTACATTCCCCAAGAGCTTCATCGACCCACCATCATTGCCCTAGTCACCTCACGGCTTGACAACTGCAATGCCTTATATCTTAATATCAGTAAAGGCTCACTATACAAACTGCAGGTTGTTCAAAACGCCGCGCCAAGACTTATTCTGAACATTCCCAAATATCACTCCATCAGTGAAGGAATTCGGAACTTACATTGGCTTCCAATTTTGAAGCACATCACCTTTAAGGCTCTGAATTTGGTGTACAGGGCTAAGCATGGTATTGAATCATCACACCTTGCGAACTTATTCCACTGGTACACCCCAGGCAGACCCAACAGGTCCTCCACCACGAAAAAGCTTGTCTTGCCTAGCTTTTATCGTTCTAAATGGGGGGGGTCGTTCTTTTTCTGTTGCGGCTGCCAAACTCTGGAACACTTCACCTCTCTCTATAACCTCGGGTAACTCACTTGCCTCCTCTGAAAAGATGTTAAAGACCTGGCTTTTTGCATCATAGTTGGTGACTGTCTGCCTCCCTATCGTCCCGCTTAGCGCCTTGACACCTATTTGGTTTAGTGCGCTTGACAAATTTTTATGCTATCCTATCCGTTGAGAGTCATTGGAACTGTTTTCTCATTCTTTTATGGACATGATTTTTCTCATCCTTAGACTGCATTTTTACAAAGAAAGAAGCAAAAAAGATGGTGCCTCTCTATTTTGTATGTAATTCCAAGAGACTATTGGTGGATTGATTGGCGACGTGGTTCAAAACCTCATGGGTTTTGTAGTGTATATTAATATGTTTGCTGTTTTTTCATTGGCTGCTGTTTTGTGGGCAGTAAAGATTGAGAAGAATAATCCTCGCCTCTCTGCCCTTAATAGAATATAAAATTCTTTTTGAAAATGCTAGAAAATGTTCTACTCAATTAATAGTTACTTTATGCACCAGTGTGAAGGGTTTGGTGAAAGGTCCTTGCAATATATATAATGCCTTTCATTACCTCACCATAATGTACATGCACCTTGTAAAGTGTTTCACTGCTTATGATAAATAAATATGCTGCTGCTGACTTCAGCTATAGTTTGTTGGGTAAGACTCAGCGTTGGATTGGTAAGGCGGGCACTCGGGCAAAGGCCAAGATGCCAGTGTCCCAATTCCAGCTATAGGCTGCTTTTTAGGTCTCGCTGACGCAATGCGTAAGCATTGTTTTCGGCGAGATTATAGTAAGCTGCTTTCAAAAGTCTACCCACTGCGATCGCATACAGTTCATGTGAGCCAGGCTTATGCACAGGAATTCGCCCCCCCTACCCCTCCCACAAAGCAAGAGAAGACAAGAACATCAAAGCGACCGCGGCCCCTTTCATTCCATTTGCCAGCAGTCACTTCACGCGCTCGTCAGGTCATAAACAGGACCATCTGCTCGTGAATCGGAATGCTGGCATGGTTGCCCAGCCCCCCTCCCAGCGCTGCCTTTCCTCTGCTCTGTTTCAAACGGTGCCCGTGCACTGCTCCCCATCTTTCGCTTTACACACACTGCACCCCTTTTCACTCCCTATGCAGCACA
Source organism: Lissotriton helveticus (assembly GCF_964261635.1). Lineage (NCBI taxonomy): Eukaryota > Metazoa > Chordata > Amphibia > Caudata > Salamandridae > Lissotriton > Lissotriton helveticus. Next base: position 1,205,442,577 of record NC_136059.1, read on the forward strand.
ACCATCACTCAGTCACATCTGCACAATGACTGGACCCTTCCTCAGCATCCCCACCGTGCCCCAGGTGTCTTTTTTTTCATACAAACTCCACCCACTGTTTCGCTGCACTCTGTACCCTTTTTTTACACTGCTCCACCTCAATATTCATAAACCCACCTTATTTTAAATTACAGTGTCTCAATTGCAGGGAAATATTGTCGCCCCTTTTGTTTCCCCACATTCATGGAGACCTGTTTCTGTTTCTAAAATATCCGTTATCAGTTTTTGAGGCCTGTTTAATGAATTCTGTGTACAAGGTATTCGGTTTCCAGCTTGTATGTATACTGCTAAGAGCATGGATTAGTAGGATGTTTACAGTGCTCCATAATTTTCAGTTCTACAAAAGTCAAGTATAAACCATTCTCATCCTCCACAAACAAGTGTATAGTTAGAGTATAGTGATAGGTGCAATGTATATGTATTTGTGCAAGGTTTCTGTTTCCTTGTGTTTACCTTTCAGAAATTCACAAGCACCTTTCAAAGCATACATCGTTGCTCACCCTCCCACACCCTCTCACCCTCACACCCCCTCACCCACCCTCACCCTCACACACCCACACCCTCTCACCCTCACACACCCTCTCACCCTCATACCCCCTCACCCTCACACACACCCTCTCACCCTCACACACCCTCACCCTTACACCCGCACCCTCACATCACCTCACCCTCACCCCGTCACCTTCACCCCTGTCACCCTCACCCTCACCCTCCCTCACCCCCCTCACGCTCACACCATCACCCACACACCCCTCACCCTCACACCACCTCACACCCCCTCACCCTCACACCCACTCACCCTAACACATCCTCACCCTCACACACCCTCACTCACCCTCACACATCCTCATCCTCACAACCATCTCACCCTCACACACCCTCACTCACCCTCACCCTCACACCCCCTCACCCTCACATACCCTTACCCCCTCACCCTCACACCCCCTCACCCTCACACCCTCACACACCCTCATTCACCCTCACCCCCTCACCCTCACACCCGCTCACCCTCACACACCCCCTCACACACCCTATCACCCCCTCACCCCCCTCACCCTCACACCCTCACAGACCCTCACCCTCGTCACCCTCACAACCCCACACCCTCACCCTCACACACCCTCACACAGCCTCACCCTCACACCCCCTCACCCTCACACCCCCACGCCCTCACCCTCACACACACCCTCACTCCCCCTCACCCTCATGTCCCCTCACCCTCACACCCTCTCACCCTCCCCCTCACACCCCCTCACCCTCACACCCCATCACCCTCCTCCCCCCTCACCCTCACACCCCCTCACACCCTCACCCTCACATCCCCCCTCACACACCCTTTCACCCTCACACACCCTCACCCTCACACCCCCTCACCCTCACACACCATCACCCTCTCACACCCTCACCCTCACACACCCTCACTACCATCACCCTCACCCCCATCACCCTCACCCTCACAACCCAACACCCTCACCCTCACACAGCCTCATCCTCACACCCCCTCACCCTCACACCCCCACGCCCTCACCCTCACACACCCTCACCCTCACACACCTTCACACACCCTCAGCCTCACACCCCCTCACCCTCACACCCCCTCACCCTCACACCCCCTCACCCACGCTCACCCTCATCACCCTCACCCTCACACACCCCTTCACCCTCACACCCTCACACACACCCTCACACCCCTCACACACCCTCACCCTCACACCCCCTCACCCTCACACCCCCTCACCCACGCTCACCCTCATCACCCTCACCCTCACACACCCCTTCACCCTCACACCCTCACACACACCCTCACCCTCACACCCCTCACACCCCCTCACCCCCACTCCCCCTCACCCTCACTCACCCTCACCCTCACACCCCCTCACCCTCACACACCCTCACACCCTCACACACCCTCACACATGCTCACTCACCCTCACCCCCTCATCCTCACACATCCTCACCCCCTCACCCTCACCCTCTCACACCCCCTCACACACCCTCTCACCCTTACCCGCACACACCCTCAACCTCACACCCCCTCACCCTCACACCCTCTCAGCCTCACACTCACACACCCTCACCCTCATCACCCTCACCCTCACACACCCTCACCCTCACATACCCTCACAACCCCACACCTTCACCCTCACACCCCCACACCCTCACACACCCCTTCACCCTCACACCCCCTCACCCTCACACACACCCTCACCCTCACACCCCCTCACCCTCACACCCCACACACCCCTCACACCCCCTCACACCGCCTCACCCTCACACCCCTCATTCTCACACCCCTCACCCCCTCAACCTCACAAACCCTCACCCTCACACACCCTCACCCTCACACACCCTTACCCTCACACCCCCTCACCCTCACACCCCCTCACCCTGACAACCTTCTCACCCTCACACACCCTCATACCCCCTAACCCTCACACACCCTCACCCTCACACACCCTAACACCCTCACACACCCTCACACCCTCACCCTCACACACCCTCACCCTCACACACCCTCACCCTCACACCCCTCACCCTCACACCCCTCACCCTCACACCCCTCACCCTCACACCTCCTCACCCTCACACCCTCACCCTCACACCCTCACCCTCACACACCTTCACTCACCCTCACACCATCACACCCCCTGAAGAACCGGAATACCGTCACCTTCACCCCTGTCACCCTCACCCTCACCCTCCCTCACCCCCCCTCACGCTCACACCATCACCCACACACCCCTCACCCTCACACCACCTCACACCCCCTCACCCTCACACCCACTCACCCTAACACATCCTCACCCTCACACACCCTCACTCACCCTCGCACATCCTCATCCTCACAACCATCTCACCCTCACACACCCTCACTCACCCTCACCCTCACACCCCCTCACCCTCACATACCCTTACCCCCTCACCCTCACACCCCCTCACCCTCACACCCTCACACACCCTCATTCACCCTCACCCCCTCACCCTCACACCCGCTCACCCTCACACACCCCCTCACACACCCTATCACCCCCTCACCCCCCTCACCCTCACACCCTCACAGACCCTCACCCTTGTCACCCTCACCCTCACAACCCCACACCCTCACACACCCTCACACAGCCTCACCCTCACACCCCCTCACCCTCACACCCCCACGCCCTCACCCTCACACACACCCTCACTCCCCCTCACCCTCATGTCCCCTCACCCTCACACCCTCTCACCCTCCCCCTCACAACCCCTCACCCTCACACCCCATCACCCTCCTCCCCCCTCACCCTCACACCCCCTCACCCCCTCACCCTCACATCCCCCCTCACACACCCTTTCACCCTCACACACCCTCACCCTCAAACCCCCTCACCCTCACACACCATCACCCTCTCACACCCTCACCCTCACACACCCTCACTACCATCACCCTCACCCCCATCACCCTCACCCTCACAACCCAACACCCTCACCCTCACACAGCCTCATCCTCACACCCCCTCACCCTCACACCCCCACGCCCTCACCCTCACACACCCTCACCCTCACACACCTTCACACACCCTCAGCCTCACACCCCCTCACCCTCACACACCCTCACCCTCACACATGCTCACTCACCCTCACCCCCTCACCCTCACACACCCCCTCACACACCCTCTAACCCTCACACACCCTCACCCGCACACACCCTCAACCTCACACCCCCTCACCCTCACACCCCCTCACCCTCACACCCCCTCACCCACGCTCACCCTCATCACCCTCACCCTCACACACACCCTCACCCTCACACCCCTCACACCCCCTCACCCCCACTCACCCTCCCCCTCACTCCCCCTCACCCTCACACACCCTCACCCCCCTCACCCTCACTCCCCTCACCCTCACACACCCTCACCCTCACACCCCCTCACCCTCACACACCCTCACACCCTCACCCTCACACACCCTCACACATGCTCACTCACCCTCACCCCCTCATCCTCACACATCCTCACCCCCTCACCCTCACCCTCACACACCCCCTCACACACCCTCTCACCCTTACCCGCACACACCCTCAACCTCACACCCCCTCACCCTCACACCCTCTCAGCCTCACACTCACACACCCTCACCCTCATCACCCTCACCCTCACCCTCACACACCCTCACCCTCACATACCCTCACAATCCCACACCTTCACCCTCACACCCCCACACCCTCACACACCCCTTCACCCTCACACCCCCTCACCCTCACACACACCCTCACCCTCACACCCCCTCACCCTCACACCCCACACACCCCTCACACCCCCTCACACCGCCTCACCCTCACACCCCTCATTCTCACACCCCTCACCCCCTCACCCTCACAAACCCTCACCATCACACACCCTCACCCTCACACACCCTTACCCTCACACCCCCTCACCCTCACACCCCCTCACCCTGACAACCTTCTCACCCTCACACACCCTCATACCCCCTAACCCTCACACACCCTCACCCTCACACACCCTAACACCCTCACACACCCTCACACCCTCACCCTCACACACCCTCACCCTCACACCCCTCACCCTCACACCCCTCACCCTCACACCCCTCACCCTCACACCTCCTCACCCTCACACCCTCACCCTCACACCCTCACCCTCACACACCTTCACTCACCCTCACACCATCACACCCCCTGAAGAACCGGAATAACCCACTTACTGGGTCTCGGCGACGGAGGAACCGCCCAAGTCTTCCATACTTAGTAAAAGGAGACACAGGAGCCTTCGTCTGCAGGAGGAACCCAGATGTATTCAATAGCCCGGGCTGGACAACAACACCCACAACAGCAAGGAGCTCTTCAGCATCGTCAAAGAGCTCTCCAACCCCAGCGCCTGCAACACCGACATCACTCCCTCGCAAGACCTCTGCGACTCTCTCGCCTCGTTCTTCCACCGCAAGATCGCCGACATACACAACAGCTTCGGCGCACAAACCACAGACCCAACCACCGAACCAGCGCCCCCCACCACCACCCTCCGCATCTGGACCCCGGTCAGCACCGAAGACACCACCCGTCTGATGAACACCATCCACTCCGGCTCCCCAACCGACCCCTGCCCACACCACATCTTCAACAAAGCCGACGCCATCATCGCACCCCAACTCCGGAACATCATCAACAGCTCCTTCGCATCCGCCAGCTTCCCGGAGAGCTGGAAACATGCCGACCTGAGTGCCCATCTGAAGAAGCCCACCGCGGACCCCACGGACCTCAAGAACTTCCGCCCCATTTCGCTCCTCCCGTTTCCAGCCAAAGTCATTAAGAAGACCGTCAACAGACAACTCTCCGCCTTCCTCGTGACAAACGGATCCCTCGACCCCTCACAGTCCGGCTTCCAAGCAAACCACAGCACCGAGACTGCCCTCATCGCAGCCACCGATGACATCAGGTCCCTGCTCGACAACGGGGAAACAGCTGCCCTCATCCTCCTAGACCTCTCAGCAGCCTTCGACACCGTATGCCACCGCACCCTGATACAACGCCTCAGCAACACCGGAATCCAAGGAGCGGCCCTGGAGTGGATCATCTCGTTCCTCGACGGAAGAACCCAGAGAATCCGCCTCCCCCCGTTCCGCTCCGCGGCCACAGAAGTCATCTGCGGCGTCCGGCAAGGATCCTCACTCAGCCCCACCCTCTTCAACGTCTACATGAGCCCCCTCGCAGCCATCGCCCGCCAACACAACCTCAACATTATCTCCTACGCCGACGACACCCAGCTGATCCTCTCTGTGAACGTGGGGGACTGGCGGACCGGAATATCAAGCTAGGAGGCCGTATGTAGTGGGCAATGATTGTTTATTCTTGCCACTGGATAGATACAGTACGTAAAGGGTTTAGACACAAATGAAGAAGCAGCTCCTCTGGTTGACGGTTGTGGTCTGGTCCGGGACACGCCGGGGTCTTGGTCCTTCGGGATCCAGGTCTGGGGTGGTCCTCAGAGGTTCCGGGAGAAAGAAACAAAACAAAGGAGCCGTTAGTCCCACCGGACTCTGGTAAGCTTGAACCGTTCTCCAACACCCAGGTACACGTGAGGGGAGAGAAGCGACAGTGGGGAGGGGAAAGGTAGGGTCGGGTCAGGATATGAAATAGGACGAAAGCGGAGAGACAGAACGTGTACTGCGAGAGGGGACGTGAGGGGAAGGCTCTACCTACAGTGCTGTACAGGGCAATGAAGTGCTTTACAAATAATTAAAGTGTCTACAGGCGATAGCGTGACTCTCAGGTGACTCAAAAGGGAAGGATATCTACAATGCACCTATTGTGCTACAGGGGCGGTTCTAGGGTACTCACACGCTCCGCCGCAACTCTCCTGGTGAGTTGCGGCCGCTCCCCAGCAACCTCCTGCGGACTCCACCAGTCCTCGCTCCACTTGTCTTCTTCCTCAGCCGCCTTCTCCGTCTCCGCTCTGGTCTGGGTCTCCTGCCACGGGCTTGATCCGACGTTTGTCTGGTTCCTGCTTCCGGCTTTTCCAGCGTCCGGATCCGGGTTGGGGTTGGTGCTTCCGGGGTCGTGGTGGTGTGCTTCCGGGGCGGGGTCGCTCCTGGTTGGCTCCTGGAATAAAGGACAGTGGGGTGGGGTTCAGGTTGGCAAGGTTGTTGCTATGGACGCATCGGGATCGGCTTCCATGCGGGGCGAATGTCCGAAGAGACATGGCCCAAGCGAGGTAAGGGATGATGCCGCATCACATCCCCTTCCCCTAGCTGTCCTTCTTGTACGGGTTTGGGTCATGGGTATCGGGAGAGGTAATCGGCGTCCCTTTTCGATGTACAGTTCGAAATCGATATGGTTGCAAAGCCAGAAACCAGCGGAGGACCTGGTCATTATGCCCTTTATTCCGGGCCATCCACTCCCGCCCTTCCAGATAGTACCACAGGCTTTCAACAGCCCACTTTATGGCAAGAGCTTCTTTTTCTACGACTGCGTAGTTCATTTCCCTGGGATATAGTTTACGACTCAGATACAAAATAGGTTTCTCGTTCCAGTTTTCGTCTTCCTGGGAAAGAACCGCGCCCAGGCCCTGGTCTGAGGCATCGGTTTGCAAGATGAAGGGCCGGGAATAATCCGGGCTTACCAACACAGGCTTGGAGGTCAAGGCAGTCTTGAGTCGGTTAAAGGCTAGCCACAATAAGGGCGTGGGATGTTTTAGGGTGGCTTCTGTCTTTGCTGATTTCTTTAACAAATCTGTGAGTGGGCCAGCGTTCTGGGAGAAGTTGGGGATAAACCTGCGGTAATAGCCTAGAAGGCCTAAGAATGCTCGTAGGTCTTTTCAGGACTGGGGGAAAGGAAGGGATTGGATGGCTTCAATTTTCTTTTCTTGTGGACGGATTACCCCTTCGCCTAAGAGGTAACCAAGGTACTTCACTGTTTGGGCTGCCAGGGTTGTTTTTGCGGGATTGATAGTGAACCCGAAGGTACCTAGGGAGGTGACCACGTTGTATAAATGGTCAAGGTGTTCTTCCCAGCTATCTCTGTAGATAACGATATCATCGAGGTATGCTCCCGCATACCTAGAATGGGGTCTCAGGATGTGATTCATAGCCCTTTGAAAGGTCGCTGGGGCACCGTGTAGGCCAAATGGCAATACGGTAAATTGGAACAACCCGTCTGGGGTGGAAAAGGCCGTCTTTTTCTTATCCTGTTCTTTTAATGGTATCTGCCAGTAGCCCTTGCAGAGATCGAGGGTGGATATGTATCTGGCTATCCCGATTCTTTCGACCATTTCGTCTACGCGTGGTAGGGGGTAGGTGTCGAATGTGGAGATGTTATTTACCTAGCGGAAATCGATGCAGAACCTGACGGACCCGTCAGGTTTCAGCACTAACACTATGGGGGAGTTCCAGTCACTCACGGATGGTTCAATGATCCCCATACTCAACATTTGTTCGGTTTCTTGTCGTATGATGTTCCTGCGGGCTTCCGGGATCCGGTAAGGTCGTAGACGTACAGTCTTTCCGGGTTCTGTTTGAATGGTATGCTCTATGATAGAGGTATGACCTGGGGAAGAGGAAAACACGCTCTGTAAAGGCAGTAGTGTTCTCCGGAGGTTCTGTCTTTGTACTCCTGTCATCTCGGGGTCAAAACAGGTTTCAAAACAGAGAGACGGGTGAAGGCCAGCACCCGCTAAGACCGGTCGTGGTCCTTCCCATTTCTTGAGGTGGTTTATGTGATATATCTGAGTAGTATCCCGAGTGGGGTTTAGATCTAACTCATACGTGACAGGTGTCACCTGTCTAAGGATAGTGTAGGGGCCTTGCCATTGACCCAGCAGTTTCTGGTCAGAGGATGGCTTCATCAGGAGGACTAGGTCCCCGTCGGCAAAAGCACGGGGTTTAGTGCCTTTGTCGTACTGCCGTTTTTGTGCGGCTTGTGCGTTCTCCATGTTTTGCCTGACTATATCGCGGATCAGTGAGAGGAGGGTTTTGAGGTTCTCGACATATTCAGGGAGGGGACGTGTACAGTCAGGTTCTGCCTCCCAGGCCTCCTGCGCCATGTCCAGAAGGGTACGGGGTGGACGACCGTAAAGCAATTCATAGGGGGAATAGCCCGTGCTGCTCTGTGGTTTACAGCGTATGGCAAACAAGGCCAACGGCAGCATCTCTTCCCATCTTTTTGCTTCCAGAGCCAATAATTTTTTTAGAGTTAACTTAAGGTTGGCGTTATACCGCTCTACCAACCCGTCTGTTTGTGGGTGGTAAGCGGAGGTGCGAATCTGCTTTATCCCTAGGTTAGAACACACTTGTCTCATAAGGGCGGAAAAGAATGGGGTGCCCTGATCCGTAAGGATCTCCCTGGGGAACCCTACTCGAGCAAATATAGAGATCAGTGCTTTAGCGATGGTCTGGGTAGTGGGCTGGCGTAGGGGTACGGCTTCAGGGAAGCGGGTGGCATAATCTACAAGGACCAGGGCGTAACGACAACTGCTTCAGAGGGGAGTAAGGGCCCTATAATGTCCATCCCTACCCTGCTGAAGGGAACATCGATGAGTGGTAGGGGTTGTAAGGGGGCCTTAGGAGGGCGATATCGGCTGTTCCTTTGACAGACTGGGCACTCTCTACAGTATTGTTTGACCTGTTGGTGTACTCCGGGCCAATAGAACTTCTCTAGGATGGAAAGGCCTGTTTTCTCATCGCTGAAATGACCCCCCAACAGATGGCTGTGTGCAAGAAAGAGGACCTTATCCTGGAAGGGCCCAGGAATCAGTAACTGGGACGGCTGGCGAGGACCCCCTTTTCTATACAGCAGTCCGTTCTTTGTAAAGAAATAGGGACCTACTTGCAGGGGGTCTTCCTGATCCAAGGCCTTTCCCCACGCCTCTTGTAGGACGGGATCTTCTCGTTGCGAAGCCCTGAACTCCCTGTCCGTCTGCCATGGATGTTCATCCGGTATTGCAGGATAGGCTGTGGCATGATTTCTCTTTTCCTTTCTTTTCTGGTTACGGGTCTTCCTTGGCCTAAGTGTCTGATTGGGGGAGGGCTGGTCCCTGGAAAAAGGTGCTTCGTTCCACCACTGGGTTAGGGAGTCCGTTGTATCTTGCAACAATTTGGGAAGGCCTGAATAATCACTCCCTAATATAACCTGTTCAGGAAGACCTGGTACGAGTCCTACCGTGAGGTCAGTTCCGGGATCTGCAGGAGGTCGTACCCGTATCTGGGTGGTCGGATATCTCTTGGTGTCCCCATGGACGCATTGGATGGCAACCATGCCGGTGGGAGGTGCAGTCGGAGCTGGCATCTCTTGAGGACATAAGACGCTCTGTCGACACCCCGTGTCAGCCCAGGCTAAGAGGGGATGTCCATCTATGTATACTGGACAATGAAATGGAGGAGGAATAACCCCAGGAGCTGCACAAACATAGTTCTGTATGAGTCCTACCTCCATCGGTTCATCCTTCTGGGGACAGACACGCGCGATGTGGCCAAACCCTCCGCAATTATAACACTGTGGTCCTGGGGTGGGCGGTCTGTACAAGAGGGGAGCTGGTAGAAGAGGAGGGGGGTCTGGCTTCCGGGGTAGAGGCACTCGGTGGGGCCGGACAGTGTTTGTATTATGCTGTCTGTTGGGATGTTCCTCTCTACCTCTTTGGGACTCCTGTGCTCGACTATAGGCACTCGCTATTTCCACCGCGGTGTCCAAGGTGAGATGAGCGTGTTGCCTTACCCACCGTTGGGTGGCCGGATGCAGGGAAGCCAAAAACTGCTCCAGATAGATTTTGGCAAGGATATCGTCTTTTGTGGATGTATCTGGGCGAAGCCAATGATTAGTGAGACCCTTGATGCGGAAGGACAGGGCCCTGGGTGTTTCCTGTGGTCCTTCCTTGGCTTGTCGTAGTTTGACCCTATAGGTCTCATCGTCTATCCCTAGACGCTCTAATATGCACTTCTTGATATCGCTGTAGGGTTTGTTTCCCTGGATATTGGCTTGTTGGTAAGCGGCTTGCAAGTCGCCGGTCAGTAGAGGTCCTAAATACTGCCCCCACCGGTCAGCGGGCCATGATGCAGCCTGAGCTAACCTTTCGAAATTTGTGAAGAAGTAGTCCGGGTCATCCCCCGGAACATACTTCTGCAGGACAACTGAAGGGAGGGAGGCCACGGGTCGTTGTTGTCCGATGACGTCTGTAAGCTTTCCCATCGCTTGATCGTGTGCGTCTCCCTGACCCTTGAGGACGTCGTGAAGTTGACCCCTGTCGTCTTCTGCGGTCTGCAGGAAGCGTTCCATCAGTTTAGCCAGCATCTCCTGTGACTCTGCCATTTTCTGAACGGCGGCCTCCATGCTTCCGGATCCCACTTCTGACACCAAGTGTGAACGTGGGGGACTGGCGGACCAGAATATCAAGCTAGGAGGCCGTATGTAGTGGGCAATGATTGTTTATTCTTGCCACTGGATAGACACAGTACGTAAAGGGTTTAGACACAAATGAAGAAGCAGCTCCTCTCTGGATGACGGTTGTGGTCTGGTCCGGGACACGCCAGGGTCTTGGTCCTCCGGGATCCATGTCTGGGGTGGTCCTCGGAGGTTCCGGGAGAAAGAAACAAAACAAAGGAGCCGTTAGTCCCTCCGGACTCTGGTAAGCTTGAACCGTTCACCAACACCCGGGTACACGTGAGGGGAGAGAAGCGACAGTGGGGAGGGGAAAGGTAGGGTCGGGTCAGGATATGAAATAGGACGGAAGCGGAGAGACAGAACGTGTACTGTGAGAGGGGACGTGAGGGGAAGGCTCTACCTACAGTGCTGTACAGGGCAATGAAGTGCTTTACAAATAATTACAGTGTCTACAGGCGATAGCGTGACTCTCAGGTGACTCAAAAGGTAAGGATATCTACAATGCACCTAATGTGCTGCAGGGGCGGTTCTAGGGTACTCACACGCTCCGCCGCAACTCTCCTGGTGAGTTGCGGCCGCTCCCCAGCAACCTCCTGCGGACCTTACCAGTCCTCGCTCCACTTGTCTTCTTCCTCAGCCGCCTTCTCCGTCTCTGCTCCGGTCTGGGTCTCCTGCCACGGGCTTGATCCGACGTTTGTCTGGTTCCTGCTTCCGGCTTTTCCAGCGTCCGGATCCGGGTTGGGGTTGGTGCTTCCGGGGTCGTGGTGGTGTGCTTCCGGGGCGGGGTCGCTCCTGGTTGGCTCCTGGAATAAAGGACAGAGGGGTGGGGTTCTGGTTGGCAAAGTTGTTGCTAGGGACGCATCGGGATCGGCTTCCATGCGGGGCGAATGTCCAAAGAGACGCGGCCCAAGCGAGGTAAGGGATGATGCCGCATCACATCCTCCCTCACCAACGACCCCACCACCGCCAAAGCCAACCTCCAGGAAGGAATGAGAGACGTTGCAGAAACTGAACTCAGACAAGACAGAAGTCCTCATCCTCGGACCAGCTCCCTCTGCCTGGGACGACTCTTGCTGGCCCCTGCCCAGGGCATCGCACCCTAACCAACGGACCACGCACGCAACCTGGGCTTCATCCTGGACTCCTCCCTCACGATGACCAAGCAAGTGAACGCCGTCTCATCATCCTGCTTCAACACCCTGCGCATGCTCCGTAAGATCTTCCGCTGGATCCCCACCGAAACCAGGAAGACAGTCACCCAGGCCCTCATCACCAGCCGTCTGGACTACGGGAACACCCTCTACGCTGGAACCACAGCCAAACTCCAGAAAAGGCTCCAGCGCATCCAGAACGCCTCAGCAAGACTCATCCTGGACATCCCTCGCCGCAGCCACATCTCTCCCCACCTGAAAGACCTACACTGGCTCCCCGTCAACAAGAGGATCACGTTCAGACTCCTCACCCACGCACCCAAGGCTCTCCACGACATGGGCCCGAAGTACCTCAACAGCCACCTCACATTCTACACACCCACCCGCCAGCTCTGATCCGCCAGCCTCGCCCTCGCCTCCGTCCCACGTTTTCGGAAATCCACCATCGGAGGAAGGTCCTTCTCCTACCTGGCAGCCAAGACATGGAACTCCCTCCCCACTCACCTACGGCTGACCCGGGACCATCTCTCCTTCAGGAAACAACTCAAGACCTGGCTGTTCGAGCAGTAGCGCTCCCCCCCCCTCAGCGCCTTGAGACCCTTACGGGCGAGTACCGCGCTTTACAAATTCCGCTGATTGATTGATTGATGTCAGAGACAAGACAGAGGAGGCTGCTGCTTCACTCTGTAGCTTACAAGCCTTTTATACTGTTTTCATCCCAGTCTATTGGCTGTTAGTTCATTGTTTAATCAGGGCAGTGTTTACAGTTGATAACCAGATCCAGACGATGTTTGTAGATGGTGACCTGGTCAAGGCTTGGTACACAAATCATTGTTCATTCGGCTTTGATCAAGGCTTAGTCTTTCAGGTCATTGTTCACTCGGCTTGATCAAAGCCCAGTCTTTCAAGTCATTGTTTAATCACCCTGATCAAGGTCCAGCAGTCATACCATTGTCCAGATAACCTGATCACGGTGTCAAGGATGTTTACCAGGCTGGGAGCAGGAGATGGAAAATAAATAATTTACTCAGGGTGTGAGTGTCTCATGGCTTTCTGGTGAACTGCAGAGAACAGGTGGGGTTGGGTGTGTGACAGTTCCTGGGCAGAAATGCAGGCTGCAAGATGGCTGTTGTCGTTTTAGTTAGATTTTCCTCAGGCATCAGCAGAAACGACCAGGTGGGTTGTGTGGAAGTGTTTGACACGAGATGGCAATAAGAAAGCAATGGAGCCCTGGTACAAATTATGCCGATCAGAAAAACACTTTTCCTCAGCCCCTCCTTTTGCCATTGAGTGGCAAATACTTTAAGAAATGTCAATGTTCATAAGGCCATCCGTTTCTTGTTGGAGCATCATCATCATATTGGTGTTGTGAATGTTAGAGGGCAGAGGCTTGATGGTCTGGACACACATTGTCCAAGGGCAGAATTGGCAGTACCATTGACAGTGTAGACCTCCTGTATTAACATCCACCATGCAAGACAAGATCCAGAGATGGAAAAGGGGTAGGGAAAGAAAGGGACAGGGTGTATCATGGAATGCTGCATCAGTCCACTCACCCAGCAATTGGAAGTGTTCATGATCAGCTGGTGATGATGCAACATTTGGATGAAGGTGTTGTTGAAGAATTCTGCACGGCGGGGTAACTCGTGGGCTGGTAACGTGTAATACTGGTGTTCTGCAGGAGTCGGGGTAGGAGTTGGTGAAGTAACAGGATGGTAGATTAGTAACAGCCAACCAAGGATAGACAGGATGAGGGAGACAAACAGCGTCACCATGGTGACCATGACATATTTACTATGTCGGAGGCTGACATCTTGTTTCTGGATTTGGGTGTTTTGGACGGCGGCCATTGTGCTAAGCCAGGGACTTCTAGTGGCTGTCTGTGATTGGTGGTTGCTACACTGGGCGCAGGTGCCAAGGGCCCTTATGGCTTACCTTAGTCTGACACACCAGCACTACTCTCAGCCTGGGAAGATCACAGCCCTACAGCCTATAGGTACTTGGCGAAGTCAAGGGCAAGCCTTCCCTCGGGGACGCAAGTTGTATCGGTCGGAAGTAGGGACAGTATGGTCGGGAAACAATTGTTCTTGGTGTTGAGCAGAGTTAAGGGAGGGTTCCACCCTTCCTTTCAGTATGCTGTCACTTTCTGCTTCCGTAGATGTAGAATGCAGTCTGGCATCGCTGAATGGGACAAACTTCGGGACTGTTTCTGAGTCGCCTAGTCTTTCCCTCACCCACTGATCATAAGGGTGGGGCAGAGGCACACGCCTGCAGTGTGATGAATGCACCCAATTCTTCCGACCTTCTACGTTCACGGCGGTGCGGGTGGCTAGTAACACCTGACGGGGCTATGCCCAGCGGGGCTCGAGGCTCTTAGTCCGTTGAAAATTCCGAATCAGTACCCAGTGACTAGGTTGGATAACGTGTCCTGGGCCCTCGCTTTTGGTATGGCCTCATGTACCTGGTGATAAAGAGTACAAAAGGTATTATTCAGACTGTACAGATAATCAGTTAATTCAGGGTTTTCAACGTCAGACAGTTTCTTAGGCCGCGCGACACCCCATACATTGGCAGGCCTCCCGAACACAATTTCATGGGGAGACAGGCCGATTCTGGTGTGGGCCGTTGTTCTGGGGGACAGTAGGGCTAAGGGCAGAGCATCAACCCAAGTGACACCTGTCTCGGCTACTATTTTGGCAATTTTAGTTTTTAGGATGCCATTGTACACCTCCACTAGACCTGCTGACTGGGGGTGGATAGCTGCATGAAATGTTTGTTTTATGCCCAATGCTGTACAGACATATTCCATAATTTGAGCCGTAAAGTGAGTCCCGTTGTCACTCCAGACCAAGCGGGGCAAACCGAATCGTGGGAGGTACTCTTTTAATTGTACTTTGGCGGTAGTGATAGCGGTGCAGTCTTTGACGGGGTAGGCCTCCACCCATCGGCTGAAGGTACAGACCACAACTAGGCCATACTTTAAATTGTTGCATCAGTCCATCTGGATGTAAACCATTTGGAGGACTTCAAAAGGGAAGATAGGAGGAGAGAATCCTCTCTTAGGAGTAACTGTGCCTTTTCCTGGGTTATACATTAGGCAAATCATGCATGTTTTAATCAGTTTGTCAGCATAAGCTGGTATCTTAGAGTTGTACCAGGTAGGTTCCAACAGTTTACATATCCCTTTTGCACTGATGTGAGCAGGACCATGGGCCATCGTAACTACTGGTAGCGCGTGACTGTCAGGTAACATCCATTGTCTTTCCATAGTCGTACGGACCCAACAACCATCAATTCCCTCCTTTGCTAATTGCTCCTTCCACACCCTTAGTTCCTCAGGAGTAGTATGGGACTGAATATCAATCACACTCTTTACTGTGTTTTCAACCATGCCCTCGTTTGCCACCCACCTTGCGGGACCTCCTACATACATTTCTTCCCTTTTTCTAAGAGCTATTTGTCTGGCCATCTGGTCAGCCAGGGCATTGCCTTTCCCAACATCATCTGTCACTTTCTTATGGGCCTTACATTTCATAATGGCCAACTTTCTGGCGAGTGTCAGGGAGTCTAACAATCGGTGAATTAGGGGGCCATGTTGAATCTTGGTCCCATGGGAACTAAGGAAATGCCTTTCTTTCCATATCCTCCCGAAGTTGTGGGCCACCCCTAAGGAATATTGGCTGTCAGTATAAATATTTACTGTCATCCCTTTGCTTAACTCACAAGCTCTAGTGAGGGCCACTAATTCTGCTGCTTGAGCAGAGCACTGCGGAATCTGAGCTGTTTCTACTACTCGCCCTAATGTCGTGAGAGCGTAGGCAGCTGAGGTGTTACCATCTGGCCTTCTGAGACATGATCAGTCTACATACAGTGTACCTTCTGGTTCTGCTATCGGGGTATCCTGTAAGTCAACCTGTCCCTTCGTCTCTTCCTCTGTCCCTAATATGCAGTCATGTGGGTCTAAGCGTGCATCCTGAGCATCCAGTGGGAGTAATGTGGCGGGGTTTAGTACAGTACATCTTTTGATGTTGATGTGGCTGGCAAAGAGTGTCAGTTCATATCCTGTGAGTCGTGCGCTAGTGAGGTACTGTGTCTTGGTGTTATTAAGGAGGGTATCTACAGAATGGGGGACCATCAGAGTCAGGGGGGAGTTCATGACGATCCCCGCACTCTGACGGACCATTGCAACAGGATTTAAGGTGGCTGAAAAATAGGCACATGGCCGATGGTGACCTCCGAACATCTGGGTCAAGACAGCGCATGCACAGCCGTCTGTCTCATGAACAAAAAGAAAAAATAGTTTGTTATAATCAGGAGTACCGAGGACTGGAGCAGTACACAGAGTCTTTTTCAAATCTTGGAAGGCCTGTGCATGCTCTCTAGTCCATGAAAAGGAACTGTCTGATATGTCTTTAGTGGTGAGGGCAAGAAGAGGTTTGACCATGGCCGAAAAATTGGAAATCCACTGTCTACAGTATGAGGTTAGGCCTTTGAAGGCTCGCACCTGCTTCTGTGTTCGTGGGGCCGTCATAGCATTGATAATGGCTACACGATCAGCGGTGAGCTGCCTTCCCTCCTTCGAGAGGAGAGGACCTAAATAGGTCACCTTCTCTTGACAAAACTGAAGCTTTTTCAAAGAGACTTTGTGATTATGGAGGGCAAGGTGGCGTAACAAACAAAGAGTAGCTTCTTTACATGCTGGGGCAGAATTTGCAGCAATGAGGAGGTCATCTACATATTGTAATAGTGTGGAATTTTCAGGGAGTTCCAAGGAATCTAGTTGACTTTTTAGGGCTTGACTATAGATACTGGGGCTCTCGGTGAAACCTTGAGGGTTGCGGCAGAATCTAAAGCTCCACTCACCAAGGGAGAAACCAAAAAAATGTCTGCTGTCAGGATGTAGAGGAATGCTGAAAAAAGCATTCTTCAGGTCTACGACAGAGAAGTGTGTTGCATCAGAAGGGACCATCGTTAAGAGGGCTGTAATGTCGGGGACAACAGGATATTGGGAGATTATTATTTTGTTAAGGGCTCTTAGGTCAATTACAAATATGTATATTTTAGGGGAGAGAGCATCTCCATTGGTCTTTTTAAGAACGGGATTAATGAGACTGTTACAGATATTGTCACGTGTCTCCTCCACTACGCCCTTGTCCATTAATTCAGATAATATTGTTAAAAGGGCGATTTCTCCTTCTGCGGGCAGCCGATACTGCCGGAGGCGGGGGAGAAGTGCACCTGGCTGGATGCGTACCACATGAGGGGATATGTTGAGACACCCTACATCAGTGTCTGATGATGCCCAGAGGGAGGAAGGGAAAGACTGCAACTCTGGTGGGAGGGCACAGGACAGGTAAATATAGCTGCGGTGGGAGAAATTGTTAGGGATACACCTTGGGGACTACATGATATGGTCGCATACAGAGCTTTCAGTAAATCCATGCCTAACAAGTTTTCACTGCAACCTGTAGTAAGGACCAAGGGAGTGTCAACATGTGAAGGGCCAATATCGAGAGGAAGGGGTTCAGAGAAAGGGCTGGTCACAGGTGTTCCTGCAAAACCCACGGAGACATTCATACTGCCAGAAAGGGGTGCCTCTGGGACTGACAGACGTGCAATAGAAGGCCTGGTGGCCCCAGTATCCAAAAGAAAATTCTGATAGTTCTCCACAACTGACATTTGAACATACGGGCCCCTTTGATCCACTGGAATTTGCACCCTTTCCTAGCTGTCCTATGCTTGGTAGGACCCTGTCTCATCAACTTCATCATAATCATCACTGTAATAAGTGAGTGTTGCTTCGTACCCATCAAACCTATTGGTCGGGCCCTGCGGGATGGGGTTGTCATCCCTGGGCCTACGTTCTTTATCCTGTGGACGGGGCGGGCCATGGTCCCTAGTCAGCCTCACCTCCCTGTGAGCGCGAGGCCGAATCTTCCCTGTTCGGATGTTTTCAGCTAACACAGGACACTCATCTATCCAATGGCCGTACCCCTTACAATAAGCAGACTGATCGGTTTGGAGGGCTCCCGTACTTTGAGGGCTGGAGGGGGTAGACTGGCGAGCCCTCGGAGGGGGTTGGGGTTGAGGTCTGAATTTCCCGCGGGCATCGGGACCTCGGGGAGGGTAAGCCTGCTGCAGAAGTGCCTTGGTCTTAAGATCCCTAACCTTCTTACTTTCCTTGTCCCTATCCTCATTCTCCCTATTCTCGTGATATTGTGCCATAGCCAAGATACCAGTCATAGTTTGGGCAGACCATGTACTTTCAACTTTCTTGAGCCTGGCGGAGATCTCAGGAAGCAAGTTGCTGACAAACTTAGCCACAAACACCGGGCCAGAACCTGGGGTCCGGGGATCCAAACCACTATGTCCCTTGTATTCTGTCTCAAAACGGGTAAAGAAGCCAGCAACATTCTCATCTTTTCGCTGCCTACAGGCGTTTATTTTATCCCAGTTAATGACAGTTTCCGGCAAAAGTGTTTACATAAACGTCATTATTTTACCGGGCAAAGTCAGGATGGCGACTTCTGGTTTAGTCCCTCCTACCCTTGCTTCTTCCATAGCCTCTAGGTCAGCCCATTTACCTCCCAATGCCGCTTTATGCTCAGTATGTCGAATTTTGTCCCACATTTCAGTGGGGACAACTGTACCAAAAAGTAAATCTATATCCTCAAGAATGAAAGTACTTGCAGATATAATCTGACCTAATTCTCAGTAAAAGGCAGTCAGATTCTTCCGGGGTTCTGGTAATTGTCCTTTTAACTGCATTACTTCTGACCTTTTCCAAGGAACATGAACCCAAAGCCTGCGCCAGTGTGCCTCAACAGCCCCTCGGCCACTATTTTGGCCATCGGTAAGTGCGTTAACAAAGACAGGGGCCGCCTCTATTATTGGCATAGCTGTTTCTAGAGGGGTGTTGGGAAAAGCAGTCATATCACGATAAGCCATTAAAGCAGACATAGTGCCAAACATCCCCTCTCACTGATCATCGCCTCTTTTTATTTGCGACCTGAGGTCCATTAATCCGGTGGGTATCTTTATACGCACATTCTCAAATATCTGCATGACCAGGGTACACATGTATTCAGCCCAGGTGGTCTGCTCCATTATCGTCCACTGGGAAAAGGTGGACCATATTTCTTTAAAGGCATAAATATTCCCGTTATTTATCCAACATTCACACTGTTGCCTCTGTAGGTCATTTTCTCGAAGGGACGAAAAGCTGACTGCAGAGCGCAAGGAGGCCAGTCAGGGGGAATTCAACAATTTATATAAATCCTGCGTAACTGTAGACCACGGGGAAGCAGGAAAAGGGCGTGTAGGGGTAAAGCCGCAGGAGTTGAGCGGATGTAGACTTGTTGTCATTCCCGCAGCGAGGATAGGGTTAGCGGGCGTGGTCTGTGTCATAGGAAAAATCGTGAGGGATGGTGTGACAGGGAGAGCAGTAAGAGGGGCAATGGGGGAAAGAATGGGCGGTGGCGGCGGGACATGTGGGGTGTGAGGCGTCATGGCAGGGTACTTTGGGGCATATGCATGAGGGTTTTCTAGCATGGAATCAAGCAAGGAATCGCCTTCTTCTCCCCCTTCCATATGGCCCTTTCCTTTCTCCTTATGAGCTGGATAACATTTTTGTACCCGGGCCCCATGTTCCCTATCGGCTATTTCTACTGACTTTGTCATTTGATTTTGTAAATTTTCTCTGGCGTGGTCGGCCATTGACATACGCTCCTGTTTTCTTTCTTGAGCCTTCTACTTTCTAGCTCTCTGCTCTATCTCTCCTCCAAAATCGGACAGATTCAAACATAGACAGGCGCGTTTTTCTTTTTATTAATTGTTCCTCTAAGTTGGCGAGAACTTGGGAATTAAAGGAGCCATAAAGTGGCCACTGTAATTCTGCATTACTTTGTTTTGTATATTTCACCCAGAATGAGGAAAACATTATGGCAGAAGGGCCATGTTAGATAATGTGCTACCAATGGTTTGGGAGCATCCTTGGTTAGGGCACACCTTTGGTTCCAATAACTGGACTCCTTCAAAGTTGTTCCTTTTTCAAAAACCTTTATTTTATTTCATACTTTCAATTTATAGGTCCTTAATCATTTTAAAAATATCCTTATGCCCTAACCAAGGATGCTCCCAAACCATTGGTAGCACATTATCTGATATTTACTACATTGACGTGACATTGGACGGACACGTCACTTGAAGGAGCACCCTACTGAACGCGAATATTGCTCACAACAAAGAACATAAACTATAACGCTACAGATACCCCAAGTGGCTGTGCATCCACCCTAAAACTCAATACGACATATTCCTGAAGGGCCATGTTTAACATACATCATATGGCCAGGGGTCCCTTCTGGAGGAAGCAGACAAGCCGCCTACAGCTGGGAGTCCTGCGTACACATACAACAACATGATTTCTTGAACTTACTACTGACTGGCATGCTTAAAAACGGATAACAGACCCCAGCGGGTTTTAAAACTCACCTCACTTGCTTGGCTTTTGCAAAAGTCAATAACAGCAGAATTCATACAGAACAGACACCAGCGGGTTTTTAAAAATTCACCTAGCTTGCTTGGCTTTGGCAAAAGTCAATAAAAGCTTGGCTTTTGCAAAAGTCAATAACAGAATCATACAGACTTGGTGGGTGATCAGTCCACCCTTACCTTACAGGGGTAGTTCTCTTCTGCAGATGTAGGGCTGTGTCCTGCTCCAGAAATTATTTGCTAGGGGACTCCAGAGAGAATGCGGTCAAGTGGCCCAGACCGGGTAGGGAGGAACAGCGGGCGAGTCGTTCAGCTTACTGGATTGCAAGAATCCCTAGGGTAGGGTACCTCAGTCGGAGTCTCTCCGTGCCCACCCTCACATCCACCGGGCCTGACCTTTGGGCGCCATTTGAAGAACCGGAATAACCCACTTACTGGGTCTCGGCGACGGGGGAACCGCCCAAGTCTTCCATAACTTCCATACTTAGTAAAAGGAGACGCAGGAGCCTTCGTCTGCAGGAGGAACCCAGATTTATTCAATAGCCCGGGCTATGGAACAGAGTCCCAAGCTAGTCAGAGACAAGACAGAGGAGGCTGCTGCTTCACTCTGTAGCTTACAAGCCTTTTATACTTTTTTTCATCCCAGTCTATTAGCTGTTAGTTCATTGTTTAATCAGGGCAGTGTTTACAGTTGATCACCAGATCCAGACGATGTTTGTAGATGGTGACCTGGTCAAGGCTTGGTACACAAATCATTGTTCACTCAGCTTTGATCAAGGCTTAGTCTTTCAGGTCATTGTTCACTCTGCTTGATCAAAGCCCAGTCTTTCAAGTCATTGTTTAATCACCCTGATCAAGGTCCAGCAGTCAGACCATTGTCCAGATAACCTGATCACGGTGTCAAGGATGTTTACCAGGCTGGGAGCAGGAGATGGAAAATAAATCATTTACTCAGGGTGTGAGTGTCTCCTGGCTATCTGGTGAACTGCAGAGAACAGGGGGGGTTGGGTGTGTGACAGTTCCTGGGCAGAAATGCATGCTGCAAGATGGCTGTTGTCGTGTTAGTTAGATTTTCCTCAGGCATCAGCAGAAACGACCAGGTGGGTCGTGTGGAAGTGTTTAACACGAGATGGCAATGAGAAAGCAATGGAGTCCCGGTACAAATGATGCCAATCAAAAGAGCACTTTTCCTCACCCCTCACACACCCTCACCCTCACTCACCCTCACACACCCTCACCAGCATAGCATAAGAAAACATAGCATAGCATAACAAGAAAAGCATAGGATAGCAAAACATAGCATAGCATAACAAAACAAAGCATAGGATAGCAAAACAAAACATAGCATAACAAAACAAAACATAGCATAGCACAACACAACAAAGCATAGCATAGCATAACAAAACATAGCATAACAAAACAAAGCATAGCATAACATAACAAAGCATAGCAAAACAAAACATAGAATAGTATAACAAAACATAGCATTAACAAAACATAAAAAACCATAGCATAAGATAACAAAACATAGCGTAACATAACAAAACAAAGCATAGCATAACAAAACATTGCATAACAAAACATAGCAAACACAACAAAACATAGCATAACAAAACACAACAAAACAAAGCATACATAACAAAACATAGCATAGCAAAGCATGGCCGCCGTGTAGGAGCTCCCGGTTTAGTGATTACCTAGTGGTAATTATCCCTGTTAAAACCGTCACACAAGCCATCCCGCAACCCACCTCTTGAACCGGGCTGCAATCCACCACCAAAACTCACTGGGAAATTGTGTGGTCATCTCTCTCTCCCACTGGAACGTCGTAGGCGATTGCCCTGTCCCACGTTTCCGGACCCCGTCGCCGCTCAGCGCACCTCTAGCCGCGGGCAACCGCTATCTGAGCCGCACATCTCGCCACCGCTCTGCTACTGCGGGAAAGAGCTCTGGGCCTGGCCGCGCCCCCTATCCGACACCGCGCGTCTTGCCACAGTTTTCCTCGATGTCTCCCCGGTGCCGGGATTGCCTCGGTGACGGCCCCTACTTGCAGCCTGTGATCGCTGCTGTCTGATCCCGCCCGGAGCGCGGCTTCACACAAGCGCTATTTTTTCCCTGCCCAAGTGCGGATCCTGAGACACCACCGCCACGGCACCACCCGGAACCTCGCACGTCCTACGGCTGCCAGCTGAGGACTCACGCGAGACGGCCCAGCTGACAAGAGCAGGGTTCTCATCCTCAGCCTCTAATTTGGCCAGAGAGCATCGCCTGCATTCAGAGATCGCCGCCTAGATGCCAAACCTTCCTCTCTCCTTTTCTGGCCAGAGAATATCACCCGAAATGAACTCGTCGCTCAGATGCCCAGCATTCCTCCTTCTCATCTGCATCTCATGGGATCATCGGACACACAGCCTGGCAAAGAGTGTCCCTCCGCCTACATTGATCAGGACGCGCCAGGTACTGTTTTTACTCACTCCTCATTTTTCTGAACATTTTAGCTATTTCCTGGGACCTAGCTTTCGGGCAACCAAGGTGGCGGCGCTTTTAGCAAAACAGAGCGTTTTTGCTGCACTCCTGGGTCGCAGTGGACCTCAAAAGAGAAATTATGCAAGCGTTTCCAATTGAGAACCTCTGTGATTCCAAAGTCCACGATTTATTGCTAATGACTGGTTGATATCTGACGTCAATTTTTCCTTTCATGTAATGCCTGACCCTAAAATGGCGACAGCCATCCTGCACTTATTCTAGCCACTCTGTCTTCGGACCTCCCACCCTCCAAAATGGCAGCTCCTGTTAATGTTCCACAGAAAGAGGACTGCTCTTTAAAAACAAACATGGGCCCTTAGCTGATCCCCAGCCAGGCTGGCTTCTTAAGCAGTAGCAACAGAAAGAGGACTGCACCAGCAATTCAAGCTAGGGCCTATTCGCTCAGGTGGGGGCCATCTTGAAGTGGCACTGACAAGCTGCATCTTGCTACAAAGACCTATTGTCTCGTGGGAGCCCTCTCCTACAACCCGGCCAATTGGTCTGTTCTCCTACAAAGCTCACCATCTTAACTACCTTGATCTTAATGACATAAAGACTGATCCAGGTCTCTCCGAGTGTGCCCAACCCTAACCAATCCTAGAGTTTCCCAAACACCCACTACCGACATCCTTGAGACATCTTCGCCTTCGTAAGCACCCTAGCCAGCTTTCGGAGGAGGAAACCTTGGCCCTTGCCCTCTCCTACAACCTTTCCCCCAACACATCAGATCCCCTAGACCTCACTGAAAAGGAAATCCTAGACATCCTCCGGGACCATAATGCAGCCCTGGTCACACCCTGTCTATCAGACGTGAGTGCTGAACATCCCATCCGCACAATCGCTATAAACCCTTGCAGGTCATCTCCCCTCTGTAACGGAAGGGTGATCAGAAGCAATCTAGCGCCTGTGCACCTGGCTGCCCCAACGCCCGACACTGCCTCCCTCCCCTCCCTGACTGGTATCCTAATTAACTGCCGCTCGGCAGTAAAGCATGCCGCCGATATCGCTGCTCTCATCCTCAACAATAAATCCGACTTAGCCATTCTAACAGAATCATGGCTTAATGATTCCTCATCCCCATGCCTGGACCTCTTAGTCCCCCCAACTATAACATTGCGATGCTGGACAGACAACATAACAAGAAAGGTGGTGGCATCACCTGCATCTATCGCTCTAACCTCCTTGTCACTGAGCTCCTGGCGGATACCACCGATTGTTGCGAATACCTACCCCTCTCAATTCGCAGTAACACCACCCAACTATGCAACCTCCACATCTTTTACCACCCCCCAGGTACCAACGACTCCTTCACTGACCACCTCATGGAAATTCTCACAGCAAAGAGCTCCTCCAACGCCAAAGACATTTTCCTAGGAGATTTCAACCTACATTGGAACGATCCCAAGGATCCTCATGTCAACGCCATTAAAGACCTCTTGGCCGACCAAGCTCTGACCCAAGCTTGTTCACTCCCAACCCATTCCAAAGGGGCCACTCTTGACTGGATCATTTCGAAGGAGGCAACCGTCAAGCTTATCTCCATAGACCCCTGTGACTGGTCTGACCACCATGCCATTGCCTTCCTCCTCCCCGACACCCACAAGATAAGGACACCACAACCGGTGCTTCCCAAACGATGGGTCAGAGACACCAAAAACCTGGACCGCAAGGAACTTCAGGTCCGCTGCAAATCTGACCTCCCCCCTCCACCCCACATACCACATCGGTCAGTGACCTCAATGATCACTACTCTGCAACTATGTCAAACATTCTGGATGACCTAGCCCCTCTTAAACTAAAAAGAACTCAAGTCAAAGATAGAAACCCATGGTTCACTGGTTCCCTCAACAATGAGAGGAGATCCCTCCGACAAGCGGAAAGAATCTGGAGACAGCAACCCTCAGCCGCTCACCTAAAACTTCTCCGCCAGGCCAGAAACACATACAACAAGAACATCCTCAACTCAAAAAAAGAGTTCTTCAGAGCGGAACTAGGTAATGCCCAGAGCAAACCACGCAAACTCTTCGAGTTGGTCAAACACCAATCAAACAAATTGGCCATAACATCGAAAGAAAACCCCAAGTCTCTCATCACTTCCGATGAATTCTCCTTGTTTTTCGCTAACAAAATCAAAACTTTAGGTAATGAACTTAGCTCTGCCTCACTTCCGCTACAGAACCCTGACCTTCCGCCTCCTCCCCCCGTGCCTCCACGGGCCTCACCTAAGAATCAAGCACACTGGACCGACTTTTCACTCTACGATGTCGACTCTGTCGCCAAAATCCTTTCCACCTTAAACCCGACTAACCATTGCAACGACCCGCTCCCCCAAACTGTCTGGCGTCTGCCGCCCAATCCATTATTCCTAGCTGGGCCACGATAATTAATGCCTCTCTCCGGCAGGGATCAATCCCTGACTCTCTGAAAGCGGGCCAAGTCCTTCCCATTCTGAAAAAGCTGTCGCTGGATCCAGCCCCCCCAGACAATTTTAGACCAATTTCCAACATTCCTCTCTTAGCTAAAGTGCTGGAGAAGTGTGTGCAACAGCAGCTAAGTCACCACATCAACAACTTCCACCAACTCGATGACTGCCAATCTGGCTTCCGACCTGGCCACAGCACTGAAACCACCATGCTCCACATCGTCGATGATGCCCTACAAGCCCTTGACCAAGACAAAACCTGTCTCCTAATCCTCCTAGATCTATCCTCGGCCTTCGACACGGTCATCCACGTGATGCTACTGGAACGCCTCAAACTTAGGATGGGATTAGATGGCCCTGTCCTTGACTGGTTTAGATCCTTCCTCCAAAACCGGTCTCAAAGATTCCTAATCAATGGTAACCTGTCCATTACCTCCTTGGTCACGGTTGGAGTCCCCCAAGGATCAACGTTATCCCCCACCCTTTTCAACCTTTATTTAGAACCCCTTACCGAAGTCCTTCGCACCGCAAATATCTCCTACTATATGTACGCCGACGACACTCAGATCTACATAAAAATCTCATCTCTCAAGGAGATTCTCTCCCTGAATGATCTCCCTGAATGAGGCCCTGAAGCTCTCTTCCAACCAACTTAAACTCAATGCAAAGAAAACTGAGTTCCTTCTAATCTCCCCACCAAAAAGCAACTCTGAGATCCAGACATGGATCAAGGCCATCACAGCCTTAAATTGTCCCCCGACTATTGTAGACTCGGCCAAATCTCTGGGAATAACCTTGGATCACAACCTAAATATGCGAGACAACATCAACTCAATGGCCAAATTGGCCAGATTCCACCTGAGCTACCTATGGAAACTGAAACCCTTTCTTGACGCTCCCGACCTAAAACTTGCAGTCCAAGCACTAGTCATCTCTAAGCTGGAATGTGGCTGTTCCACCCTCTCTGGTCTACTCAAGATCTCCCTAGCACCCTTGAAAGCCTGCCTCAATGCTGCCGCCAGGCTACTCACTGGCACTAGGAAATTTGATCACATCACTCCTCATCTGAAAGCATTGAACTGGCTTCCTCTCGAGGCCAGAATTCAACTCAAGCTGGCATGCATCACGCACAAGGCCCTACACTCAAACTCCGCCGTGTATCTTACACAGAAACTTGTGATATCCGGAGGTAGCAGAAACTCACGTTCGGCCAATGCCCTCCTTCTCCAGCCTGCACGCTTTCGAGAAAAAAAAACCTATAATCGGGCGTTCACTGGGGCTGCGCCAAGAATATGGAACTCCTTCCCACCCGCCATTAGAAGAATCCCCTCTCTGGCACGCTTCAAAAAGGAGTATAAATCCTTCCTCATGGGTAAATTCCTCGGCTAACCCCGTCCCACAACCACCTCAGAGACTATTGCTATCCTCCTTCGACCTCGGGCCACCAAGAAACCAGGGGCCAGTCTTCAGCAACTATAATATTGTCTATCCTTGTAACTCCCATTCCTCTTGTAAATCTGCACCCCGCTGAATGTACAGTATACTCTTATTTATTCATGCCTCTTGTATGACTTTTGACTCTGTAAAACGCTCTGATACCCTAACAGAACATAGCATAGCATAACAAAACACAACATGGCATAGCATACCAAAACAAAGCTTAGCACAGCATAACAAAACAAAGCATAGCATAGCATAACAAAACATAGCATAACAAAACATAGCATAGCCAAACAAAGCATAGCATAATAAAACACAACAAAACATAGCATAGCAGAACAAAACACAACAAAACATAGCATAGCATAAAAAACAAAGCATAGGATAGCCAAACTAAACATAGCATAGTATAACAAAACAAAGCATAGGATAGCAAAACAAAACAAAGCATAGCATAACAAAACATAGCATAACATAACAAAACATAGCATAACAAAACACAACAACACATAGCATAACATAACATAGCAAAACATAGCATAGCTTAAAAAACACAACAAAACATAGCATAGCAAAACAAAACATATAATAGCATAGCAAAACATAGCATAGCATATCAAATACAACAAAACATAGCATAGCATAGCATAACAAAACATAGCATAGCAAAACAAAGCATATCAAAATAAAACACAACAAAACATAGCATATAATAACAAATCATAGCATAGTATAACAAAGCATAGCATAGCAAAACATAGCATAGCATAACACAGCATAGCATAACAAATCAAAGCATAGGATAGCAAAACATAGCCTAGCATAACAAAACAAAATATAGGATAGCAAAACAAAACATAGCATAGCATACAGCATCACTCAGCACCACCACAGCATCACTCAGGGGCACCACAACATCACTATGCGCTACCACAGCATCAATAAACGCCACAGCATCACTCGTTCACCATCACAACATCACTCAGCGCCACCACTGCATGAATCTGTGCAACCATTCAACAACAACTGGTTCAAATATGTTCTCTCAATGTTTCAAGCTTTATTACAAATGTAACAAAAAGATGTTAATATTTCACTTCTGTTCTTGGATTTTCGTCACAATAAAATACACTGAACTTAATCTTCACAAAAGTTATTTAAAAAGTTTAAGCTATTGCCATTATAAATTACAATAACTTTTATTTAAGTATTCATTATTAAAAAAAGCCATTGTTGTTTGTAATATCAATACATGTAAGTCACATAAATACAACACATATAGCATTATAAATGCTATAGGTGTCACATTTGCGAAAGTTACAACCACACATAGCCACACACAGCCACCCGCACACACACAACCACACACACAACCACAACCACAACCACACACACACCCACAACCACACGCACAGCCACACACACACACAACCATGCAAGCTTTATTACAATGTCACAAAAAGATGTTAATATTTCACTTCTGTTCTTGGATTTTCGTCACAATAATATACACTGAACATAATCTTCACAAAAGTTATTTACAAAAGTTTAAGCTATTGCCATTATAAATTACAATAACTTTTATTTAAGTATTAATTATTTTAAAAAATTAAAAGCCATTGTTATTTGTAATATCAATACATCTAAGTCACGTAAATACAAAACATGTTGCATTACAAATGCTATAGGTGTCACATTTGCAAAAGTTAAAAGAATTGGCATTGTAAATGACAACGCTATTAATTTCGCTATTTTCAAAACCAACAGATAAATCTATCTATCTATCTATCTATCGCCCTCACTCTATTTATCTATCTATCTATCACCCTCACTCTATCTATCTATCGCCCTCCCTCTATCTATCTATCGCCCTCACTCTATCTATCTATCGCACCACCACAGCATCACTCAGGGGCACCACAACATCACTATGCGCTACCACAGCATCACTTGTTGCCACCACAACATCACTCAGCGCCAACACAGCCACAATCTGTGCAACCATTCAACAACAACTGGTTCAAATATGTTCTCTCAATGTTTCAAGCTTTATTACAAATGTCACAAAAAGATGTTAATATTTGACTTCTGTTCTTGGATTTTCGTCACAATAATATACACTGAACATAATCTTCACAAAAGTTATTTACAAAAGTTTAAGCTATTGCCATTATAAATTACAATAACTTTTATTTAAGTATTAATTATTTAAAAACATTAAAAGCCATTGTTATTTGTAATATCAATACATCTAAGTCACGTAAATACAAAGAAATTCGCATTTCAAATGCTATAGGTGTCACATTTGCAAAAGTTAAAAGTATTGGCATTGTAAATGACAAAGCTATTAATTTAGCTATTTTCAAAACTAACACATAAATAAAAAATGTGTCATTTACAAGACCAATAGCTCAAACTTTCCTAATGCGAGACCTATTGCATTGCAAATACTTGTTTGGGGAGCCTGGTGCCGTCTGTGTTGTTTGGATGCCCCTGGCCATTAATGTATGCAGAACGAGGGGGGGCAGTGAGCCTGCGAAGATGTGGTCTCACTTGCATTCATGTGTGATTCAGCAGTGTGAACTGATCCATGCATTTTTTTTAGCTACGTCAAATGAAGAAAACATCCGCAATTCTATGGCAGGACGGAGGCTCCGATTATGCTTTCTCATTTCTTTACTGAAATACAGCAGCCAATAAGAACACAGTAAAGAAATAAAACACTACATTTGCCATGAGTACCTAGTGACCATAGAGAGTAGACAGTATAAAGGTACCATAGAGGACAACACTTCCTCTTTCTTTGCTGCTTCGCAGCCAGTTAAGTGCACTTTTCTTATATCTATGTCATTGTGCTTGCATTATTGATTTTTCAATTAACGCTGTTGCTCTAGTGGTTGGCGCGCTTCCTGTCGGTTACTTGGCTTTATTGCTAGTTTCACTTCCCCGCGCGTTTCACTTTTGACGCCTACCTTTGTGGTTGTTCGGACTTCGCCGCACTCTCTTTTGTGGAGCGGGAGACGGGTGCATAGAGAGGCGCGCGTCCAGTCGCGCGTCTCTCTTTCAAAGACCGGCACGCTTGTCACCGTGCATGCGCGTTGTGCATGTTTACATTCTTCCGGCGGCAGCCTTCTGAAGCGCATTGCAAGCATTCTCCTGAGGAGATTTTGAATCGACTTTTCAGCCTACGCCCACTTGCCAGGTCTCAGCCCCTCACGCCCCTGTTTATCAAAAGACAGGGGTTGTAAAATTTTTGCATAGGCTTTGCCTAGAGTGTTTTAGCAAGCCCTCCCTCCACACTTAATTTTTTGACAGGCTTGTTCCTGCATTACTTGGCTTGCTTTGGGGTGTACACTCCCCCTGCATTGCCCTTTGGGTTGTCAATATATATTACTTCTCCTCCAGTGGGCATATTACCTTTTTAAAGGAAATAATGGGTGACTATTATGAGGATGAAGATTATTATTATGACGAAGAAGAGCCCGCAGGCTCTGTGGATGCTGAATATGTTGGTCAAACATTATTCCATGCTATTGCCCCTCTGAAAAGGCATTTGTCTGAGTATGCCACTCAACAAGGCTGGTTGCCTAAATCGGGACGTTCAAAAAAGTCTCCCAAAAATCCTCACATGGCGGGTTTTGCTAAATTGGCGAAGACTCTGTCCTCTTCCCGGGCTTCTAAGAAATCTTCCACGCCTGTGCTG
This sequence comes from Lissotriton helveticus, assembly GCF_964261635.1. Classification (NCBI taxonomy): domain Eukaryota; kingdom Metazoa; phylum Chordata; class Amphibia; order Caudata; family Salamandridae; genus Lissotriton; species Lissotriton helveticus. Next base: position 1,205,473,212 of record NC_136059.1, read on the forward strand.
GTGCCACAGGAGTCTCCCTCGACTGACGATTCTTCCGCCACTGATTCCTCTTCTGACCCTCTGGCTCCGCCACCCAAGAAGAAGGCTCGCAAGGAGCACTTTGTGGATGCCCCTTCCAATCCCCTGGTGCTGACCTTTGACCCCGCAGATATCGTGCATCCGAATTCTTCTACCTGGCTTCCCTCTCCTGAGGTGGCTGATTATGTGCAGACGCACATTCGTCGCCCTTTTGACAAGGATGTTCGTGCTCGCTTAAGATCGGAATGTCCCCGACCAGATCTTGCAGACAAACTGGCGGATACGCCCGAGGTGGACACGACTATGGTGACCTACATGAGGAAATATTCCAAAGACCCGAAAAAGGGTCTGAACAGGTCCTGGAGGTCCTGTCAGGACAAGATGTTGGACCTTTTGGGTCCCCTGACCAAGATTTTGGACCTGGCATATCGTGCAAAGGGTTCTGACGCTCTTATAGACCCTGAAGAACTGGTGGGATGGTCTCAGAGGGCCATCTGCATGCTGGGCAATGCCAATTGTGCCCTGTCTTGTGAGCGCCGTCGCTCCATTCTCATGAAGTTAGATCCAAAATTGACGGATCTCGCCCCTTCTGAATCAGGTTCCATGGCGCAGGGTTTACTTTTTGGCCATCCATTCCTCAAAGAACTTACTAACTTTGTAGCTACATTCAGTGGCCTGGATAGAGCGCAGTCCAATCTGCGTCGGGCCTTCCGCCCGGTTTTCGGACGGGCCGGACGAAGGGGACGTTCATCAGGCCGGGGAAGCAATCACCCTAACCAACGTGGTGGTCAGTCCCAAAGTGGCGGCGGACAAGACAGCTACGGTTCTGGCAAATCCAAGTTTTACCCCTCGAGCAAAGGGAGAGGCCAGTACAACAAGGGCGGTTACGGAGGTGCCCAAGGAGGACGTCAGGATTCCTCCAAATCAGGTGAGCTTGCTTCTGGCTTCCGAAGTTCTTTAGGGGGCAGATTGAAGTATTTTCTCCACAATTGGCAGGTAATCTCGAGCGATGCTTGGGTGTTGGAGACGGTACAAGGCTACAAACTCGAGTTTTACGAGCGCCCTCTCCAACACCGACTTCCGCTTCCCCATGTTTTTTCCCAACAAGATCAGGAATTCATCTCCGAGGAAATCGAATCTCTACTGGCGAAGGGGCCATCATTCCTTCTTCCCGTCTTCCCGACGGCTTCGTCAGCAACATTTTTCTGGTGAAGAAAAAGGAGGAGGTTCCCGTCTGGTCCTCAACCTGAAGGACTTCAACGGCCGAGTGGTGTACCGTCATTTCAAGATGGAGGGTATCCATCTTCTTCAAGATCTGCTTCAGGAGGGGGACTGGATGGTCCGTCTCGACCTGAAGGACGCTTACCTGTCTGTTCCGATATATGCTCCTCATCGTCACTTCCTCCAGTTTCAATGGCTGGGGAAGTGGTTCGAGGACACTGTCCTCCCTTTCGGTCTCTCCTCCGCTCCGTGGTGCTTCACGAAGCTGCTGCGTCCGGTGGTGGAATCTTTGCGAGCCCGCGGGGTCCGCTTGATTGTCTACCTCGACGACATTCTTTTGATGGCTCAATGCCCTCTTCTTTTGCAAATTCATTTACAGTGGTCTATAGAACTCTTACAGTCTCTGGGATTTCTTGTGAATCCTCTGAAATCAGACTTTCAGCCCTCGCAGACGATGGACTTTCTCGGGTTCCTCATCAATTCGGTCTCCGGCCAGAAGATCAGAGCGATCAAACGGGAGTTGCGCATGGTGTTGTCCAAACAGATGGTCTCGTTGCGGTCGGTGGCTCGGATTGTGGGTCTGTTGTCCTCTTCAATCCAAGCCATCTTCCCGGGTCCCTTACACTATCGCGCTCTTCAGCGCCTCAAGATCAGGCATCTTCAGAAGGGCCTTCATTACTCCAACCTCATTCCTCTTTCGGAGGATGCTTGCTGGGAGATGTTGTGGTGGCTGGACCACATGGAGTCTTGAAACGGTCGAGCACTGTTCGCGAAGACTCCGGATATGGTAATCGAGTCGGATGCGAGTCTTTGGGGTTGGGGAGCCCGGTGCGGTTCCCTGACAACGGGGGGACGTTGGTCCCAGGAGGAGTTATCCCTTCACATCAATTGCTTGGAGCTCCTTGCGGGCTCTTTCGCGATCCGCTGTCTTTCTCCTCAGGCGTCGAACTGTTGCATTCTCCTCGGCATGGACAATATCTCAGCAGTGAGGTATGTCAACAAGCTCTGGGGCACCAAGTCCAAACTCCTGGCGGAGATTGCGAAGGACTTTTGGCATCTTTGTCTGCGTCGTCAGATCACAGTTATTGCCGAATACCTTCCTGGTCGCGTCAATCGAATAGCGGATTGGAACTCTCGCCATCTGCGGGATTACAGCGATTGGCTGCTTCACCCTCGGGTGTTTCGGACTTTGTCCCGGATTTGGGGACAGTGTCACATGGACCTTTTTGCCTCTCGCCTGAACAAACAGCTTCCCCTGTTTTACAATTGGCGTCCGGATCCGGAGGCTCTGGCCACAGATGCGTTTCTCCAATCTTGGCCTCCTCTCCTGTGCTATGCATTTCCTCCCTTCATGATGATTCCCAGAGTTCTGGCCCGCACGAGGCACTTTCTTTCGGAGCTCGTTCTCATCACTCCTCTTTGGAGAGCTCAGGCGTGGTTTCCAGTTCTTCTGGAGATGAGCTGCTCCCCGCCGCTCCTTACCCCCAGCAGGTGGAACCTGTTGCTGGACCCTCTGCTGGAACCTCACCCCCTCATTCTTTCGGGTCATCTCCGTCTTGTGGCGTGGCGGATTTTGGGGGACGTTGGCAAATCTCAGGCCTTTCTTCAGATGCTGCCCGATTTATCGGTGAAGCTTGGGCCCCCAACACACACAAACGTTATGCGTCAGCTTGGAAACGATGGTGTGATTGGTGTACACAATGGTCAGTGGATCCCTCTTCTGCAGATGTCCCTTTAGTTCTGAATTTTCTTGCATCTCTTGCTTCTTCTGGTTTGGCATACAGAACGGTTAATAACTTTGGTTCTGCAATTTCAGCTGGCCGTGTTCCTGTGGATAATAAACCTATTGGGGAGCATCCTTTGGTTTCCAAATTACTCAGAGGCATTCGGATGGTAAAACCTCCTTGTCCTAAGTATGTCGCCTTATGGGATGTCTCAGTGGTATTGCGTTTCTTGAATTCTTGGCCTTCTAATACTTTGCTCTCTCGCAAGCAATTGTCTGCCAAGTTGACTATGTTGCTCTGCCTGTTGTCCTGCAAGCGCGTCTCGGATGTTCGTGCTTTGGATCTTGCTGGGCGCATGTTCTCTCCGGAGGGCGTTTCGTTTGCCATTTCTCGCCGTACTAAGTGTAACACGTCTTCTGTGTCTTATCCTTCTTTTCCTCACAATCCGAAGCTTTGTGTGGTTCAATGCATCAAAGATTTCGAGGTGAGTACTGCACCTTTTCGGCATGATTCACGGGGTCGACTGCTTATAGCTTTACAGAAGCCTTTTAATCCTGTCGCTCCCGCTACCTTGGCACGTTGGGTGCGCTGGCTCATGTTGGAGGCGGGCATTGACGTCTCCGTCTTTGGGGCTCACTCTGCTCGGGGAGCGATGGCTTCTAAGGCTTTTTCCTTGGGGGTCGGCCTCCAGGATATCATGAAGGCCGCTGATTGGTCTTCGGAATCAGTATTTAAAGCGTTTTATTTCAAACCTATTGTAGATGTTGCTTCTGTTGTGGTGGCTAAGCTTTGAACAAGCATAATCGGAGCCTCCATCCTGCCATTGAATTTAAAATTTGCTAACATTCGTGCCAAGAATTTTCAATTCTATTAAGGACAGGAGGCGAGAATTATCCCACCCTTGTTTATATCTGCATTATAGTGTTTTTCTCACTGATTGACTGTATATGTAAATTTTCTATGCATACTGCTGTTCTTTGCCTTGTTTTTTCCCACCCCTTTTGTCTACTATGATTCCTACGTTAGTGGGTTTTGGTCAGGGGCGCAACTAGGTCTTAATTTCGGAGGGGGATAACATGGCAAATGAAGGGGCGTGGCTAATGTTTATCAATGGGGCGGGGCTAAAATGGCAGATAATCAGGATCGATTAATGCTCAGGTCAAGCGGAGAAAACATGCAACCCTAAAATTACCCCCTCGCACCCCAAAACCCATTACCACCCGGAACCCTGAAATCATCCCCCTAGAACCCCAAACCCCATACCCGCGCTGATCCCTAAAATTACACCCTTACCCCCCAAAACCCATACCCACCCTGAACCCTAAAATTAGCTCTGGCACCCCAAAACCCATACCCGCACTGATCCCTAAAATTACACCCTTGCCCCCTCAAATCCATTACCACCCTGAACCCCAAAATGACCCCCCTAGCAACCCACAACCCATACCCACCCTGAACCCTAAAATTACCCTCTGGCACCCCAAAACCCATTACCACTCTGAACCCTAAAATCAACCCCTAGAGCCCCAAAACTCATACCTGCGCTGATCCTTAAAATAACACCCTTGCCCCCCAGAACCCATACCCACCCTCAACCTTAAAATTACCCCTGGCACCCCAAAACCCATAGCCACCCTGAACCCTAAAATTGCCCCCCTGACACCCGAAAACCCACACCCACCCTGAAACCTAAAATGTCCCCCCTCACACCCTTAAACCCATGCCCGCACTGCACCCTAAAATGAACCCCATGGTACCCCAAAACCCATTACCACCCTAAACCCTAAAATTACCCCCTGGCACCCCAAAACCCCTACCCACCTTGAACCCTAAAATTGCCCCCCTGACACCCGAAAACCCACACCCACCCTGAACACTAAAATTCCCCCCTCACATCCTAAAACCCATACCCAGCCTGAACCCTACAATTAACTCCATAGCACCCCAAAACCCATTACCACCCTAAACCCTAAAATTACCCCTGGCACACCAACACCCATACCCACGCTGAACCCTAAAATTACCCTCTGGCTTCCCAAAACCCATACCCACCCTGAACCCTAAAATTACCCCTGGTTCCCCAAAATCCATACCCACCCTGAAGCGTAAAATTACCCCTGGCACCCCAAAACCCACACCCACCCTGAACCCCTCAATTACCCTTCTGGCCCCCAAAACCCATACCCGTCCTGAACCCTAAAATTACCCCCTGGCACACCAAAACCCATTACTACCCTGAACCCTAAAATTACCCCTGGCACCCTAAAACCCATACCCACTCAGAACCCTAAAATTACCCCCTGGCAAACCAATCCGTAACCCACCCTGAACCCTAAATTACTCCCTGGCACCCTAAACCCCACACCCACCCTGAACCCTAAAGTTACCCACTAGCACCCCAAAAAATGAACACTACAAACTTACACTACATTTGCATATTCGGAGGGAACTCTCCTCTTTGACGTTTCCATGTGTGTAAGTCAAAAACAAATTTCACTTAGAGTAACCTAGATATGCAGGCAGTAGGTAATGCTGTGCTGAAGAATGCATTAAAGTTACTGAAACTTACATAAAAAACGGCTGCCTGCTCTTCTGATACTATTCAGTTGAGTTGGGCTGATCAGCAGCACTGCGTCCCAGCAGCACTGCGTCCTGGCATCCAGCCCCTCCCGAAAATCTCACAGTGTGGACAGGTGTGGGTCAAATGTTTCCTGGTTTCTCCTTGCCAGGGCCTCCTCTGCTTCTGCGTCGTTGGTGCCCTTGGATGCAAAAAGAGAAATGGCCCTGTTCACCATTTATCTGGTGAGCAGCGCCCTGGATGTGAATTCCCTACAAGTGCACAGACAGCAGGGGGAAAGGGATGTCCAGTGCAGGTGAAGCTTTTCCTTTGTAAATTAATTCCTGCTGGCGTCATAGCCCAGGGTTTGCGGTCTGTGCACTTGTATGGAATACACATCCATACAAGTGCACAGAAAGCACACCCTGGGCTATGACGCCAGCAGAAATTCCTGTACAAATGAAAAGCATCACATGCACTGGCCGTCCCTTTCCCCCTGCTGTGTGCATCTTCCCACTCCCACCCCATGCTGAACACATCAAGTGCTTAGGTGAAATCCCTGCCTTCAGGCAAGGATATCACCTCGGTGCCAGTAAAGGAAAACAAGAGGTGGGGGCAGGGGGTTCACGGAAACTGTTCACAGGCTGGCTGGCTCGGACTGCTGGGCCTCTCAGAAAGCATCATGAAAATGACATTCTCAGCTCCGATGCGCAATCATTTCAGTGCGTGTCAAATTAGCCCGGGCTGAAGAAGACAACGGGGGGCTTTCAAGAGGGGCAGAAATATAAAAGACACTGTGGTGAAAGCCTTTCTGGACCCCCCTCAACAGCCAGATCTGAGAAATATGCTAAACCTGCCTCCACTAACTGGCCACCACAAATGTGGCAATTGCAGGGCCTGTGACTACTGCCTCGAGGGTTCGAACTTTATCCAGAACACGAGAACCTTCAAACTCATACCATTTACGAACTGTAACAGTACACTGGTTATCTATGCCATCATATGTCCATGTGCCTTGACATATGTAGGACAGACAAAACAGAAGGTGAAAAACAGAATTTTGCAGCACATGAGCAGAATTAGATGTAACACGGTGGGTGCACCACTGGGAGAACACTTCCAAACGCATGGTCATAAACCAGAAGATATCAGGTGGAGGGTTCTAGAGAAAGTGATTCCCAGTCCAAGAGGTGGTTCAGTTACCAAGTCACTTAACTACAAGGAGTGTAGGTGGATTCATACCCTCAATACGGTACAGGAAGGGTTAAATGAACGAGAGGAGACAGCCAGACAAATGGGGCAACATTAAATCCCTGTAATTTGTTGAAACTAATCTGTTTAAACTCCTGCCAACACTTTACAGAAGGTGTTGGAATGCTGTGAATCTTAAACTAAGGGTAACGATACTGAGAAATAGGGCATCTGTACGATGACTAGGTAGGAAATATATATAGATTTATATATATCCTTGTCTTGGTTACAATTCAACTCTGATTTACAATTTAGTTTTGTTGTGATTATCATGCATAATCCAAAACCTTCCGTAGAACATGCTGATAATGCCACCTTGCGAACTAAGTATAATTTGCTGATCTTAATGGCATTTTCTCAATAAAAACGTGTAAACATTGGTTTGTGTACAATATCGTTTTAATGTCATAATTTAATACACTGTGTGATGCATTGTGATTGTTTCCTGGAAACGTATGATGATGAAATATGCCGTCTGCATCAACAATGTTGGTTAATCACTATAAAAGTATTATTGTCACAATAATTCCTGCCAAGCCAATTTAATGCCAGATATGTCCGTAGGTTTATACAAACTACCACTATAATTTGATATAAATACAACATACGAGACCCGGAAACGATTTGATAATGTTCGCATTAAACAAGGTCCCTGGTGGCTGCCTAGCAACGGAATGACGCTTGCTTGCGCCGGGACGTATTTTGACTGGTTGCTTAGCAACCAACCTAGGCGGACGTGCATCTGCGTCCTCGAGACTAAGTAACCGGTATGCGCCGGCTCTGAGTTTAATAATACATCTAATGCCGCAGGAGCGAGCGGATGATACGGATCTCGCTCTCTGATGCACTTCGGATTTATTCGAAATAGGTGAGAACACGGGGAAGGATTTTTGAATACTTACGACCCCTGTATATATAAATTTATATAACGCGATGCTGATTATAGACACCGCTTCTTTGCAGATCGTCCGATTTATAAGGTGACCTTGGCTATAAGGAATATGCTAATTCATTTCAAGCCCAGAGAGGACCCCCATTATTAACTATGGCGGAAACCACCCTATTCAGCTAATAGGTGAGCATCTTTTATCAGTCTGTGTAAGATGTCGACCATTAGCAGACATAATGGTTTAAATTCTTGGATATACATTAATGTCCATTATTAACCCAACAGATCACAATTTATCTACACCTGAAATAAATCTCTACAGCAACCTGGGGTCTATCTTACGGAGACCCGTTGGTGAGTGCACGAGTAAATGAATGTCACGCATTTTCCTCACTGCTCCTGCAAATCCTTTCTGATAAACTTACTCCTCTAACCCACAGGCGCTATACCACAGCCCCTTGTCCTGAAGAAGACCTGCGCTAGACCCCCAACTAAGGCGTCCTACAGGGACGTAACGTCGACGATATTGAGAACATTGGATCAGTAGAGAATACCCAGTTTTTATGAAAATTCAATTCAGTGGATTACTGGGATAATTACAATTACCATCTGTAACTGACCAAATAACCTTTTTGCCCCCTTCCCTCCCACTCACTCACTTGTAGATATGCACGTTTGAATGTCACGATTTCACTTGATGTCACATTATATTCACTCAATTTTACTCTGCGCCGCTTTTGTAAATTTTAAATAAATCATGTGGAAACAGGGTTATTTATGAATGAAAAATGCAATTCATAGATTAAAAATAATTGGTTACCCTGAACCCGTGTGGTATTGGATTTGCGTTGTGAGCAAGCTCCTTGCTTGGAGCTCAGTACTAAGTAATCAAAGGACCATTGTGAATTAAAATGAAATAATGTTTATATTGAAGTAATCAGGTCAGATACCCGACAGAACCACTGTTTATATGTAAATTGTATTGCCCAGGTTCTGAGGGATACTGGGTCACCCCATGGTGATTTATAATGAAGACAACGGGGGGGGCTGAAGCCCGGTGAGCCCAAAGGGTGTTGCGCGCCTAGTTTTGGTTATTACGGCTCTGTTTTACCTTTGAGGTTCAGACCCTAAATGAGTTGCTGATCTTGTGTTCCACATGCCAGGAATCGTTGCTCTGCGCAGCCGATCTTCCACTTCTGTTTCATCGTCCTGCATCCCGATGGCCTGTGCTTCGTGTTTTCCTTCATCTGTTTGGATTCTTGGAACTTTAATTTATTGTTGAACTGTTCTGCACAAAGAAAGAGGAAGTGTTCTCCTCTATGGTACCTTTTATACAGTCTACTCTCTATGGTCACTAGGTACTCATGGAAAATGTAGTGTTTTATTTCTTTACTGTGTTCGTATTAGCTGCTGTATTTCAGTAAAGAAATGAGAAAGCATAATCCTCGCCTCCTGTCCTTAATAGAATTGAAAATTCTTGGCACGAATGTTAGCAAATTTTAAAATGTGGGCCACTTTGGTTTTTTTAAGCGTGCACTTGCCTATTTTTGATCCAAATCCAATCCTGGTAAGACTTAATAAATGTGTGAGGAACAGGACTCTACACTCACCTGATGTAGGTCAGGTCCTTGTTTTATATAGGCCCCGCACCTTACAACGCAAATTTCGCGATGGCTATGTGTTCACGCACCTCTTCGAACCCCCATCCCACCCCCAATTTGTATTATCCTACTTCAATCCCTGAGAAAGTCTCTACTACACCTGCCTCTTTTTAGCAGGTAAAAACGGCGCAATGAGCGAGTGAGTCGAGGAGAAAGTGCTCGCCCACCCGAGCAAGAAATTGACATTCTCCTTCATTGTACTAGAAGACAGCTCAAATGTGACGCCAGGTCAGGGGTAGTAAGGTGCTCCCTCACGGGCTTGTAGGTGAGAGTCATACATTATGTTGTAATACGATATCAAGAGTCCACTGTTTCGTTTAACTACTATGTATTGCAATGTTCACATAATTTATTTCGCACTCATAATTCAAGTTCTAATTGTGTACTCGTGAACGTCAAGCAAACTGGTACTTATTTTAACAATATTCAAAATAGGCATCGTCATAATAGCATAGCCGGCCTTTAATTATAAAGGGTTCGTGCTCTCGTTCAGAATGGCAGCCAGTTCATGTTATGGCCGGGGCGTGCTTACGCGGGGGCTTGGCTTTCGAAAGAGGGACGTGATTGGTGGGAGACCGCTCTCTCGTTTTTTTCAGCATACATCTATAAAGCAGGCTACAGCGGGGGCGTGGATTCGCGGAAGCGTTCGCTTTTGAGCGCGGGCACCCTTTCGAAGTACTGCTTGTTCTCCGGTACCACCGGTACCCTGCCCAATACTTTCCTCTTATACTTTGTGGGTGCGAGGCGGAGCTCGTAATCAAAGGTAAGATGTGTCCCCTTGAGCGGAGTACGCAGCTGACGTTGATTAAAAGTGATGACGTGTTTTCCTACACAGGCATTGCTTTAAATGGGCAGGTACCGAGTACATGCACGTCTTTAATTTGAAAGTGGTAGTACCTGCACTTCTCAGCACCGCTGTAATATATTTAATACCGTCACTTCTCAGGCGCTAACAGGTACTTTAAATAGGGAGTAACTGCATTTCAAATTAAAGCACTGTACACAGGGCTTTGAGTGGGATGGCTCCCTTCTGTTATTAGACCCTTTAGTTATTAATAGCGGACATTGATATGGGTCACTATCGGGCCTTGTATTCATTTCAATAACATCAGTGGCAAAAATATTGATTTATTTTTGATCAATTAAAAAAAATATATCCTTTTATGCGATTCAGTTCCTGTTTGTACTTCACTTAATCTTGCATTCTGGGGTGTTACGCTTTTTTCAGGGTGTTGCCTTTCCGTGTCTTTTTTTTTTTTTTCTTGAAGTAGCATATTATGCTCGTGTATTGCGTATTTGGAACGGAGTCTCCTTCTGGTGTTTCTAACGGGCCACGCCTTGGAGCTCTGGAGTTGAGGCTGAATGCGGTGCGAGTTTTTCTGTGGGTCAGAGTTGTTCAGAATACATGGCCCTCCAAACCTTGACCTCACTGGTGAGCGCATAGAGCCGTGGTCCAGTATTTCAGTTGCAATTGTGATTCTATGGTAATGTGTATAAAGAAGAGACAGATGTCAAAATATTCACCAGGTGAAAGTAAAACAAAATTCAGTACTTGCTGGTGAGTGGGTATGTTGTGTACTTTGAGGGCTGATGAAATGAAGGAGTTGGAAGGGAGTGCATTCAGGAGAGAAGGAACATGGGGAGCTGAAAAGGAAAGATGAGAAGCAAGAGATATGGATTGATAAAGGGCTAATGGGAGTGAGTGGGACACTGAATACCACTACTCCTTTCATAGCCCTCAGTAATGTTTAATGAAGTCAGTCTTGCAATTTCTCGGTTGCAACATTTTTAATATTTGCAAAACAATTGCTGTTGGTTTATCTTAAACGTCTGACCACCATTATCAAAGCCTATGGCCCTTGTTTTTTCATATTGTTGACCTATAGAATAAGTTCTGAATCAATCCGTTTTTGACTGACTGCAGTTTTACATACATGTTCGACGTTTGAACTGCCTAAAAAAGTTCAAGCTGATGCACCTTTTGGATTTTGTTTGAGTTTATCTGTCCAGTGCGTGCCAGTTTGTCTTTTAAAAAAGTGAATGGTAAAGAGGATCAGAATTCTGGATCTCAGTTTGGCTCCAATCTTTTGAGTCATTCACCATATTTGCACTTAGCCAGGTTTGAGCCTTGCTTGGCTCGCCCTTATATTGTGGCGTCACAGCACCACACCAACTTGCATCCATGCACAGACAAAACTCTCACTCAGGAGCACCAAGAAACTTTTGGGCATGTGAACACAGACTGGGCCATCCATAAACTTGGTCACATATACTCGGACAACATACATCTACATATGTTGGGTGTATAAATGGATAGTTGGTAAGTTTGGCAGGGCGTGGGTACGTAGTTGCTTTGGTGAATGTTGGGTCGTTAGTGTAGTGGGATCGATCAATGTTTGGGTAAGGGTGGATGGATAATTGGCTGGATTATTACGTTGCATTGTTTTGTGTTTTCCAGCGTTATCAATATCTCAACCTCTTGGTATTGGTGGGGGTGAATGTTGCAGCGTCTGCCACTGGTGATCTTTGCACATTGCTAGAGCCAATAGCACCAGAACACCTTGCAGAGTTGGTGCATCTAGTTGACAGTCTTGCACACCCAAACGTATACATTATCAACTCCATTGCTATAATGCTCAGTCTTTGTCAGTGGGTGGTGTGGTGTCCATTACTTCAGATTTTCCCCACACGGAACAGTCTGGAAGTATATGATCAAGTAACACTATGTAAATTTCTTTGAGTTTGCAGTTCAGACCATTCACTGACATACAGCCACTGCTCTCCCTTTAAAGATGCAATTGTATCTGCTGCAGCTTTTCTGTTGCACAGTAATGCATCTGTGCTGACTGAGTCTTTGCTGCACATGAGCTCTCCACACACCCTATTGATGTTCTGGTTAAAGTTGTAGCCTCCACAACCCAGTGAGTGAACTGATATTTATGAAGTTCAAACAGATACCCGAAGTCTTCCTTTTGCTAAAAGAATATGACAAATACTTACCTCAACCATTAAGTTACTCAAGAAAGAAAAGTTTTCGGTTCTTTTCTAAATGAAAGCAGCTTAGCCGTTTGACATATAGATAGGTAGTTGGGCATTCCTCTGGGTAGCTACAGTGTATGCTGTACCCTAGTTCTAATCTTTGCAGCATGAAGAACTATTTAAAGGGATCTGAGCAGCCTACTAGAATGATAACAAGCATTTTCAATGCAACGGTCTCGCCTTTGCAAAAGTTAGAGCTATTGGCATTAATGACACCATTTTTATTTGTGTTGGTTTTGAAAACAGATAAATTTACAATGCCAATAGCTTACTCTTGCAGCCTACACAATGGATACGCTCTAAGTACATCCTCCAGATGTCTGCAATGCATGCCTTCACACCACCCAGTACCACCTTAACACCCAAATCAAATCAACAGGTGAGCAACACGCCCTCCAGAACTCTCTGCAATGCCTCCTCACACCATCTAAAGCCATGTGCATACCCTCCCTATCACCATTAGAGTACAGCCCCCTAGAAGCTTGTGTACAGCCCCTCACCTTCCAGTGCCCTGTGCACACCCTCTTACATATCCAACAAGGGATACAGCCTTCAGAACCCCGTGCACGCCCAGTTCACAATAGCTAGTGCACTTTGCGCGCACACTACACCTGGGTTACAGCCCTCAGAACCCTTTCATTGGCCTAGACACACCATCTAGTGACCTGCGTGCACACACACCAGACGAGGGGCAAAGCCTCAAAAACTCACCATAAGGCACCCTGTGCACACCCTCTCGCGTGCCAGATGAGGGATAGACGGTGCTAAATTTGTAATATAAATAAGTGCCAGGGCCTTCGTCAGGAAGCCATTGCAGCTTGCACCTCCCGTTGCCCCTGCCTGCGCTTTCAGTGACAGTACCAACACAACTACTGACCACCACACTCTTACAAGTGAGACAATTAGGACTATTCCGGGTCTCCACAACTGGAAGAATGGCTTGGGTGGCAGGTACTAATTATTTCTAAGGTCTGCTCTATTGAAATAAGAAACGTGTGCTCATCTCTAAATTAGACAATGAGCGCCGCCATGTTGCAGACTGTCAGACTTGCCGGTGTTGATAAATTAAGTGCCCCTGTCAAGCACTGGAAACCACTGGCTCAAATTAAGCACTGGGGATAGAGCCTCCAGAACCAGCTGCATGCCCCACTCACTCCAGCCAGTGCTGTGTGAACATCCTCTCATACACCAAATAAGTGGTACAACCCCAACAACACTTTGCACGCTTCCTTATGCCGTCAATTGCCATGTGCACACCCTCTCACATAGCACACAACAGATGCAACCCTCAAAACCCTTTGCACGTCCTACTCACAAAGTCAGGTGCCATGTGTGCACCCTCACACACACACACACACACACACACACCCCAAACAAGGGACAATGCGACAGGTATCCATGCCATCGAATACCTTGTGCATAGCCTACTCACGCACGGTGTCACACAAACAAGTGCATCTACCAGACGTCCCTAAAGTAAACATTAAACGTGCCTACTCTGAACGGAGAACATATAATACCTTCCTGCAATGCACCAGCATGTTGCACAAGGCAGGCAATGCACTAGTAATGCATTAAATTTGTTTGGGAAAGTAATAGCCAGAGCCATACGAATACAGCGTGTGCAAACTAACACTGATGTGGGACGTGAGAGGCGACTGCCTGGTAAAAAAAGTTAGAATACAGGATCGATTCCATCTTAAATGGATTGTGTTTGTGGTAATGTGTGAGGGACATATGACTTAAACCTGAACCAAACATCAGATTCCCATACATGCAAGTATAGTGATGCAAACGTTTCACAGTGCAGAGGATGCACACAGCAGTGACTTGCGAACTGAGACTGGTAACTGCACTGCTGGGGCTTGCCCCTTTTGATAGCCCTTCCCACGTCAAAGGACACACGTTAGATTTAATTTTTTCTACGGCACCAATTGAAGTGTCCTCGCCGCTCCCAGTCCTTTGATCTGACCATTTTTTAATAAAGTTTGTTATTTCATATGAGATTAGGTCTAGGCAAAGACCACCGAAGGAGGTGACTCGTCAATCCAGAGCATTTCATTTAGTGACAGCAGATATGCTATCGGCTGCTCTCTGTCAACACCCATGCGAATTGTCAGGGAACTTAGATACCGACTTGATCTTGGTTCAGGAATGGCTGCAAACTAGATTTGTGGAGCTAGCCCCAGTGAAGCTAGCGAGAACTGCTCCCTGTCACGACTCTGCTCCTTGGTTCACTTCCACACTACGTATAATGCGCCAAGACTGTAAAAAGGCGGAACGACTTTGGCGTCGTAAATACGATCCAGTGGAGAAAATAAAGTATCGTGAGGCCATAAAACACTATCATAAAAATATTGCTGAAGCCAAAAAGGAATATCTTGAGCATAGGATAGATCGAGCAGATAATACCAGTAGGGAACTCTTTAGAATTGTCAAGGAGTTTGTGGATCCTGCTGTAGGAGCGCTCTCACACTCTCACACTGAAGGGTGGATTAGACAGCTTGCTGACTTTTTTGTCACAAAGATTAAAACTATTCAGGATTCCTTTCCCCCTGTGGATTCCTCCGGGGCGGCTGATGCTCTCGCCTACATCGGGCAGGTACCATCTTTAGAGGCAGAACTGGAGCCCACACTATCGGTCTTCCCGCAGCTGTCTTGTGCAACATCGCTGGAGCTACTGTCCCGGCTTCAATCCGGCTCACCTCTGGACGCATGTCCAGCAAGGTGTTTGGCCAGGGTGGCCCCGGCAGTAAACAGCTTGCTGAACCCCATGCTCAATTTGTCTCTGAGCTCCGGAGTGGTGCCTCGGGATTGGAAACACGCACTTATTCTAGCGTTGATCAAAAAGCCTCAGTTAGATCCTTTGCTGCTGGCTAACTATAGACCGATCTCCCTGCTCTGGCGAAGGTGGTTGAGAAACATGTTCAACACACACTTACCACCTTTATTGAGAATAACAACGTTCTCCATGAGTCTCAATCTGGTTTCCGTGCGAATTACAGCACGGAGACGGCCCTCGTGGAGGT
Organism: Lissotriton helveticus; assembly: GCF_964261635.1. NCBI lineage: Eukaryota > Metazoa > Chordata > Amphibia > Caudata > Salamandridae > Lissotriton > Lissotriton helveticus. Next base: position 1,205,488,601 of record NC_136059.1, read on the forward strand.
GACCGACGCCATCAGGGAGACGCTCGATCTAGGGGGTAAGGCTATGTTAGTCCTGTTGGACTTGTCGGCAGCTTTCGACACCGTCCCTCATGCTGGTCTCCTGTTAAGACTCCGGGAGATCGGTCTGCGGGGGACGGTGTTGGATTGGTTTCAATCCTTTTTATCGGGCCGCCGACAGGTGATCTGGGCTCCTCCGTTCTCCGCTGAAATGCCATCGCTAGAGGTTGGGGTTTTTGAACGTCCGGCAACAGCCACGAGTTACTGAGGAACAGCGTTATCGCTTAGAATCAGTTGCGGTGAAGTGCCTTCACGAGGGTTCTTTCATCCAGTTTTAAGAAGGAGAGGATTTCAGGCCCCGGAGGAAGAGCCTCTTAGGGCTCGAAATGCATCGGGCTTCTTAAATGTATAATGTAATAATGACACGTTGTGTTATGTACGCTGTTTTCTTCTAAAGTTCAAAAAGAACTGAAATGTTTAAAAAATAATGATTGCTTTGTTCAATGTACTGAATTGAAAAGTTATGTTGACATTATTGAAATTTTGATATGGTTTAAACTTTGAAAATAAACTCAACAGAGTTTCGCAACAGTGCTCAGTGGTCGGGTGTAATTCACTCGAGATAGGTTGGTTCAAGTGTGGGCACGTGAGGGCAAACGTGCCACCATTGTTGCACGCGTAGATCATTACTATATAAAATAGTCTTGGAAATCGTGAAAACAGGTGTGCTTCTCCTATTCAAATTCATTCCATTCTGAGCCCCACCATATTTAACATCTATATGGCCCCTCTGGCGGCGGTAGCGGAGGCTTATGGGGCCCGGGTCATCTCATACGCTGATGACACCCAGCTTCTGTTCACATGCAGCAAAGGAGAGGCTTTTGACGGCGACAGGATTAAAGACTGTCTGAGTGCAGTTTTTGCGTGGTTTCAGCGGCACAGCCTGAAATGCAACTCGGATAAGTCTGAGCTGCTTTTCTTTGGCTGTGGCCCTGACCCGGGCTGGAAGTCCTGGTGGCCCCAGGATATGTTCCCCCCTGAGAAATCATCTTCCCAAGTGAAAAATCTGGGAGTGGTGTTTGATGATGATCTCTCTTTCCGCCTCCACATTATGGGGATATCCGGGAAATGTTTTGGCATCTTCAAGATGTTGAGGAAGTTTCTTCCTCTGCTCTCCCTACAGTACCGGAAGACAGTAGTTCAGGCGCTAGTGGGATCTAGGTTAGATTACGCTAATGCGCTCTTTGCGGGTCTGCCTAGGTACCTCCTGGCCAGACTACAAATTGTCCAAAATTCGGCGGCCAGAGCCATCTTCGGCTTGCCTAGGAGAACCAGCGCCCAACTGCTTCTGAATAGGTTGCACTGGTAGCCTATCTCCAAAAGAATCAGGTTCAAAATTCTTACGCTGGCCTTCAAAGCCCTCCACTCTATCGGTCCTAATTATATCAGAAAGCGGATCGCCTTCTATGTGCCGCGGAGGGTGTTGCGATCTGCCGATTTGGCTAAATTGGAGGTGCCCACGGCCAAACGTGTCCGGATGGGAGAACGGTCCTTTCAATTTGTGGCAGCTCGCTGTTGGAACGAGCTCCCTCTCTCCCTACGCAAAGCCAAGAGTCTCCTGGCTTTTAGGAAAGAGCTGAAGACCATGCTCTTTTCCGCGTAATAACTGCGACTGTGGTGCTGCTGCCTTTGTGTTTTAGGTTTCAGGTCTCTCTGCCAAAGCGCCGGGACACCCCTTCGGGTAGCCGTGCGCTCTAAAAGTACGGCCTTAACATAACATAACATAAAATTACACCACCGCCATACACACGCTCATCCTACAGCAACAAAAGTTAAATGTAAATACTGTAGACTTGGTATACCCCAAAAAAGTGACTTAGCAAAGCGGCCGGAGCTACCAACAAAGAAATGGGTTGAGGACAAAAGGCAAGTATATCCACCAATCAGTCTTCTGTTCCATGTTTGAGCAACAGCCTATGTTGTGCAAATTTAAATTGAGAAACTGTGTACTCCAGGAACACCAGCAAGTAACAAATATGGACAGACCCCACTACTCAATGAACTTTATCAAGCAAACTGAAACATTGCAAATAACAATGTAGAAACATACAGAATGTTGAGATCTTAGTCTCCAGCTCTGCTGTGTCCTGTCAGAGGCGCATATGGAAGGGGTTAGGTCCAAAGTGGGGAAAGGGATCTGGTTCTAGATGCCCCGACATTTCAGGGATTTACCGGGTATAATTTACCCCACAGTCTACACACTGCAGGAGCTGCACGGAAAGAGAGTACCCATACCTCTGTGCAATTGAGAGCTGAACCCACTCACCTTACTCTTCACCTCCATGGTGCTGTTACTCTCCAGGAAGCGCAGGTTCTGCGACCTGCTGAAGCTGCGGTTCATGGCCACTGCTGCTTCGGATGCCTTGGCTGCGCTGGCTGGGGATGCAGGTGCCCCTACCGGGCGCGGAAGGCTATATGCAATTGCTTGTATCCTGGGGCTGTGCGCACTCCTGTGGGTAAATTCACTACCTCTCCCTGGATGCTGAGGATACTCTCCCACGCCTCGTTCCCGCAGTTGCTCCAGACTCCTGGGATTGCTCACTGCTATAGGTAGAGGAGGGGCCGAGCCTCACCCATGGCGAGGATGACAAGCGTTCGGGCAGAGAGCAACACACGAAGGAAGAGAGCAGGGGTTGGGGAGTGAGCCAACCCCTGTGTGAGGAACTTGCAGGGCTTGAGTGAGCCAACCCCTGGACGTGGGGTGCGCCCAAGAGTACGAGGTCCGGCCATGCGCGGCCATACCTGTAGCAGAAGGCAGAAGAGGAGCCCAAAGCCCCGGGCGGGGGCCGGGCTGCTGGCCCTAGGAGGCTCCGTCCAGGTGTCAGTCAGCCCGGTTGATCCCGCCGCGGGTGAAGGTCCTCGGGGCCTGCTGCCGGTGAGCCTCTCCGGGTCCAGGCGTTAGGGGTTCACCGCTCGCAGGCTCCTCCCTCTCAGCGGGTGATGTCCGGCCCCGCGGTCACCGACTGCTCTTGCTGCTCTGGGGCAGTTGCCATTTCCAGACTGGGTGCAGCTTGGGCACAGACCTGGAGCGGCCTGCACCCAGGGAGTAGGCCGGGCTGAGGTCTCCGATATGCATGTACCTTTAATGTAGAGCGGCTGGGTCCAAGCAGTCCTCCTTGCAGGCTGCATGCAGGACGCCACACCTGTGCCAGAGACACCGGTGTGGGGATATCAGCAGTGTTAAGAGTCACGGAGTGAACACTGGCAGTGACGACAGGTGGCTACACTGCTTCAGTCCCACTTGCAGTGCGAATTCGCCGCTCTGACGCTGCCTTGGCGCTTCAAGCCAACATGCACCGGAACAAGCCAGGACTCTGACCTGCACTTTAGAGGTGCCACGGCAGCTCCACTGCACACATTGCAGGGCCAGCACGCCTCTTCCACAGCAGAGGGCCGCAGCGCAGAGCCCATGATCACCTCAGGGCCGGCCTTGCAGAGCAGTCGCTCCTCTCCCGCCAGCAGAACTGCCGACAGCTGCAGGCTGTCTTCTTTCATGTTGGTATAATGCGCCACGATTATACTAACATGAAAGAAGTTTCTCTTTTAGCCCTGTCTCTTTCAAACTGGGCGCCCTGACTTCCTGCTGGGGTAAAAGGTTCCTTATCATCTTTATGGGGCCATCTGGACCCATAAAGAAGATAAGAAAGCTTTTACGCCAGCAGTACGTCGGGGAAGTCAATCTGAAAAAGACAGGGCTTAAAGAGAAAGGAGAACGCCACTAGGACCTCTTCTCCAATGGCTGGCCACCGTTTAGGAGGCCAGCCAATGGAGACGAGGGGCGGAGCTTAACCCTCGCTAGTGAAGTTCTTCTTAAAACATAAAATCTCGCGATCTCGACTGCACATGTGCGCAGACTCCACGCGAGACCTAAAAATAAGAAGTCTATTAAAAATGGTAGAAAAATCTTTGGAGCAAAAAGCCTTACATTTTATCCATCTTTGTACCTGGAGCCAGTGAATAAACCGCCACACCTCTGAAATGGTGTAAAAAAAAAATTCAGACTGAGTATTGCCCTGACTGCTAAATTGTGGTTTCGTTGATGTTTGCCAATCTCTGCTTGGAAGATCTGAGTAGTAAATATTTGCATAATCCAATTGAGCTCTGCATTTGCTAGCACTGCTCTTAAATTGATCTGCATAAAATGGAAGATTGTGGTTTGCAACAGGTAGAGACAACTGCATTCATTGGATGTACAAGGCTAAGTTCCTTATCAAATATAAATCCTAGGCTCTTGAATTTCTGCGTTGTCACTGGAGGTGGTTCAAGAGGCTTCAGCCAGAACATCAAACTCCAAGAGTTATTTTTGCTTTAGTCTTAGACCCATTCAGTCTAAGGAAGGTGAGATGAATCCATCCGCATATATAGTGATTTCAAACCTGACATTTTTAGCCAATGACTGCATATAAACATGAAAGCAGATTGGAGACAGAGCAGATCATTGAGGTACAATGAAAAATCTAAATCAGAGCCGCACCACTTAGCGACAGCGTTCAAATATCATTTGAGTGGTAGATTTCTACGGAGCCACAGAGCAGGTGTACACGGATCAAGTTTTTCTTTTCCTTTATTGATTCATTCTTTAAAAGACAGACAGCCAACGTGTTTCGTCCTTAGAAACAGGACTTCTTCAGGGTGATGTAGAGTCTATGCAAAGGATTAGAAGTAAGAGACAGATGTATCAAACAGAAAGACGGGTGTGGGTTCTGCTGTCAAAGTCTAGCATAAGTTGGTTTAACACTGATACTAGAGGAGCTTCTCCTGAGGCCAGGTTGGAACCCCATTTGGCTACGATCTAGAAGGTTTGTATTTCAGCAGGCTAAAAAGCCATTTGGCTATGACATTTCCTCCAATTTTTGACACTGCTGGAAGCATAGAACTGCAATTGCTCACTTTGCAGGGACAATGATTACGTTTTTTGGAAGTGGCTGCACTACTACTGAGAATAAAGTTCAAAAGGGACGCATTTTCAGGTGCCGTGGCTTGAGCTACCCTTTCAAGGTGTTAATAGGGCAGATATCTTCATTTGGGACTGATTTCTGTTTGCTTAATATAACCTCTTCCTTTGCTTCAGATACTAATGGCAGTGTATTTGCCGAGTATCTCCTTTGTCCAAATCTGCCATCTCCTATATCTCACTATCCAATGTATTACGCTCTAGATTAATGTCCTTGTGACCATAATTTTCTCCTTGTCACAAAATAAAGCCATATCCGACATCAAAGGAATCCCATGTAGTTTTGGGCAGTTTAGTTGCCATCTGAAACCGCATTTTAGGGCAACTTTCTGCTGTATGACCACGCAGGAATATTCTGATTTAGCCTTATATAGGATCTTCCCTCCAGCTTCTAAGTTTTCTTGAAATATATTTCTGGATATCTTCATCATATCTGCTTATCCAAATGCTCACTGCTTGGCTCACTTTTATTGTCTGTAGACCTGCAAAAGGGATTTCGTAAAGAATTTGCAACATGAATTTATTAAGTCTACTTGCATTGGTGCACCAATACTGGCTTTCACTTTTTTGCTCCAAAAGTCCAGATATATATCTTTTTTTTCTTTTCAGAAAACAAGCAGGGTTGCCACCCACAACTAAGCCAGTTTTTATAATGGTAGCAACGAGTGCCCTGAAAACCAAGAACTTGGAATGCGTTTCAGATTTGGTAGATGCTGTAAAAAGTCCACAAGTCTCTGGTGAGTATGCATTGTTCCATGCCATCTGCTTAAACCTATTGGTTTTAGCATGTATTTATTCACAATAAGAAATATCAGTGTCTTCAATGTAAACATTTCAATGGTTAATTCTCACAACTGATTTTCCTGTAGACATCCACCCAATACTCTGGAGAGAGACCATCAATCTGACTGTAGGAGAAAGGAAATAGTCATCTGAGTGGAGTGAGGCATAATACACACATTGGGGCAGGAGGGTCTGATGGGGTGGTAGATAAAATAGGACCTGTAACCACCCACACAACACTCCACACTCGCGTGATGCTCCTCCACACCTGCAGAGATGCTCCTCCACACCCGCTCACTCACCAAACACGCCACTAAGATCGGGAACCTTATGCGGGACAATGATGTAGTTGTTGGGGACCTACCTTCCTTCACAGAAACCTGGCTGAACCCTGCAGTGGACATCACACAGCCATTCCTCAGCTACAAGATTGCCAGACAAGACCGACCTTGTCAGAAAGGCTTCCAGAGGTCCATCAGGCAAGCAGGGGGTTACGTGCCCGACACTGGGGGTTGAGGTCTTTACTCCTGAGTTCCCAGGGCCCGACCTGCTATGGATTCTGAGCAACTGGGCCAAGTATCCCTTTTGTACACTCAGTAGTAACATAGTGAAGCAGTTCAAAGCCCCTCAGGGAGATGTGGATACAAGGTAGTGAAGAGAGCCTCACAGCTCAAAATGCTTGCAGCAGCAATTTATTGCCCAACCAAATACTCACCTATTTGGGCGGGGGGGGGGGGGTATTTACCAGTGCAAAGGAAACTTGACTTTCACAAACTACTGCAAAAATCCCACTGAGGTTAGTTCTCTAGTGTTTTGTTAGATGATTTCCTGGGTCCCATTTCCTCCTTGCTTCTAGCAATAGTGGTTAATGTCCATATATTGTTGGCGACATCCATCATAAGCCCCACTAGTAGTCCAAATCTCAAGAGTCCACTAATCTAATACTCTGTTAAAGACAACAGTGTTCCATTGCTGCGGCACTAACAAGTAGCAAGTTCCACTGGGGACGACTAGCCCGTAATCAGTCTAACTCTCACCTCGCAGGATCGGAGTGACTGAAGTTCCTGACTGTACCACTTTCACAGATGCTGGAGTAGCGGCAGCTGATTCAGGTGAATTTGCTGCATAGAACCCAAGCGGGTTGCACTCAGCAGTTTAGTCCTCTTACATGGTTGTGCTTCGGTGCTGACCAGAGGTTCTCCGTGGCTCCTCTTTGCAGTGCAAAGATCCTTGTGCAAAAGCCTTCATCCCGGGCAGGGTCTCACTCCTCTAGTGACTACTCCTACCAGGTCACACGACTAGCTGGTCCGTGACACCCTCTGGCCATCAGGGTTATCATATCCTCACAGGTTCCAGCCTGATTGGTACTGAAGCCCTCAACGCAGGCCACTACTGGCATGTAAGGTTGTGGCCTACCGCACAAAGGCCCTTACTTTATGGCAGTCTTTTCATGGCGCCCCCTCCTGGCATATGGGGTCGCCGCTCCTCACTATGCACAGGTCCGCCCAATCGGTGCCGCAATGCACACAGTTCCATTTAAGGCGGCCCTCCTCTTGCATACAAGGGTCGCCCACTTCATCCTGCACATGGGCATCAACCCAATCATTACAGCACCAGTCTCCTCCCACCTCTCAAAGGGAGTAAACTCTAAAGGACTCCCCCACTGGACTTATCTCACACACTCTTCTCTCCTCACATGGGTTACTGGTTTTGGCAGGCAGGCTCTGCTACTCCAAGGCAGGTGGCTTTGGATTCCCTAGGTCATGTCCCCTCAGCCAGCAGGGAGAAAAGCAGGCCTTGGCTACTTATTCCTGGTCACAGGTGAAAACATGCACAGCTTTCCCTACTCACGCTGTAGTGTAGTTCCTACATTCCCAATAGGCTCTGCGCATTGGAATAATATATTAATCAGTGTAGACGTAGGACTGGGGTTATTTAGGTCTCTACTGACTATATTAGACTTAAGGTTTGCCAGCTAGCTCAGAGGTCACTAGAAACTTTCTCGAATAAACGAGGAGGAGTTTAACCTCCCTCGATAGACAAGAAGGGATTAGCTTCTGACAACCATATAACATGACAACTTTGCTCCCTCAGAATAAGAGTGTATCTCTAGAGTCGTGTGAAAACAATAGACAGCTGCTTCTAACTTGTGGGGGCATTTGATATTTGCTGAACTTACCCGGGTGACACTGGTCACTGCACCGGGTTGCAGACGCTGTTGCCACCGGACTCCATTTCCCGGCGTCCCTAGCGGCGGAAGCCGCAGATTCTCAGAACCGCGCCCGGAGGCGCTATAAATCGGCCTGCAGCCCCGGTGGAGCGGGGCTGCTTCTAACTTGTGGAAGCATTTGATATTTGCTGAACTTACCCAGGTGACGCTGGTCACTGCACCGGGTTGCAGACGCTGTTGCCACTGGACTCCATTTCCCGGCGTCCCTAGCGGCGGAAGCCGCAGATTCTCAGAACCGCGCCCGGAGGCGCTATAAATCGGCCTGCAGCCCCGGTGGAGCGGGGCTGCTTCTAACTTGTGGGGGCATTTGATATTTGCTGAACTTACCCGGGTGACGCTGGTCACTGCACCGGGTTGCAGACGCTGTTGCCACCGGACTCCATTTCCCGGCGTCCCTAGCGGCGGAAGCCGCAGATTCTCAGAACCGCGCCCGGAGATGCTATAAATCGGCCTGCAGCCCCAGCATCGCGGGTAGCGCGCGGGTAGCGCCGGGAGAAGCCCGGGACAAGGGCGGGCCCTCTGTGGCCCTAAGGAGGACGGGACGGGCCAGACCACTGACATTTCCTTCGAAGAGGTACTGGGATTTTCCTTCATATTTCTATTGACCTACTGTGGTGATCCGCATCATAATATGTCTTATCTGGGAGGAGCTGAACGCCCTGTGCGGAACTAAATACGTCCCGGACATACTACCCACTATAAGCATGGCCACCAATCATGATGATGTAACCGCCACCTTGCAGAACTCACCTCTTCACTCTAATAAACACCTATCCCCAGCCAATGTACTTCCGGGGGGGTCTAACACTAAAAGGAAGCACGATGATGACTTTGTTAAAGAGAAGCAGGCCAAAATAAAACAATTATGCTCCTGTCCCTCTCTTCGCCACTCCAACTTAATCACAGTATCGGGGGATATGGCGCGTGGAGAAGTAGAAAACCATCCATCACCCCTCCAACCAACCTTATTGGCACAGCTTGAGCACTTACTAACATCTCTCATATCACCACTGGTGGCCAAAATAAACGATCTGGGGGGACAGGTTATCTGGTATGGAACTGACAATCAAAACGCATATTTCATAAAGTACCAAACCGGTACTATCAGACGCTCCTATTCCCCTCACTATCCCGGTAAAACCAAAGCTGAATTCCCGCAAGAATGCTCATACACAAACATTACCTTTTACAACAGGTTTCAAACTGCCCATAAAACGCCCGTTAATAAATCGTATTGATGCTAAACCAGAACTCGAACCTGTTAGAATGCCTCGAATTAACTTACCCCCTGAAGCTGCCCCTTATGTGACTGTTGTCTCTGGGATTCCACCACTAAATCATGGAAATCATGAAACACGTCAAGACCTGCTCAATAAGGTCATGCCCTGGTTACAGACCAATAGACCTCTGCCTCCTGACTTAGATGGGGGGATTCTAAGCGTTAGGAGGGTGGGGTGGTTGGGTGCAATGCCAAAAGCCATCCCTGGGGACTTGGTGCTAATCAAATTCAAGCACAGGAAAATAGTCCCTTATTTACGATCATGCAAGCAGAAAGAGGGGGATGGCACAATTCGCATTTGGGATTTACACGACTTTTATCCGAGCATTCCACCTATCCAGTCATCAAGAACGGCAGTAAAGAAGCATAACGTTTGGGGAGGGGGACTCTGTGCGTTTAATGCCCCTAGTTTTGTAGCCCCTAACAGATTCGAACCTCTGTTGAAATTCTGTACTTCCTGAGCACTATTCACAAGAACCAACCTATAAGCATCCAAATCAATCAGAAATAACTGCTGACAGTCTTTTTCGGTTTATGTTGATTAGCTGATTCGTTTTATCAATTTAATCCTGTTTTTTAACAATTGATATGTAATGTAATATGGATGTATTTTATTTGTGTTTTTGCTGCTGCTTTTATGATTTTAAATCAAATAAAGCTAATTCTGATCTGATCAATAGACAGCTATTTCACTCAGTCAAATGTGCATTCTTAGTTTCACCAGAGTGCAGAGAAAAGAGACGGGCGGTTTCAATAAAAGGTGCAATTTATTGAGCAGTCTTCTTCCTCATACAAGAGAAATGAATTGCCACGATTGCAATACTCATAGTAAAGTGCGTACAGTAAAAGGAGGATTATAAAATAATACTGTAAAAGCATTGATATGGTTTCGTAGCCATAAGATACTTTAAAATACATAGAATATATATACATATACATTGACTAACATACTCAACTGGTGCTTCTAAATACGCCTACCCCTGTGTACCTGACCTAAGCCTAATACGTGGGAAGGAGTAAGTAATTAGCAGATTAAGTTAAGTTCATTTTGCCAAGAATCTAACTCAAGAATTCTCTTTAAGGGTTTAGTCAGCTCCGTACCTGGGTATTAGAAAGCAGGAGGTCTGGTATCTCTCCGGACTCGATATCCCAGTAACCCGCGAAGGTATCTGGAAACACCGGAGCTGGATTTGTCGGCAGGAGAAAATACAGCGTCTCTCTCAGTGCGTCAAAAGGGAGGGGCAGCGTCTGTGGGCTCTCGCATCAGCTGGGCTCTCGGGCAAGTAGATAGCTGCTCCCAAAACCACCACCGTGTGTTTGCTTAAGGCAACGTTGGTATATTTATACCTGTAAGGTGCCGGGTTTGAAGTAAGGCTGGACATAAGACGTCAATGAAGATGTCACTAAGAACTGGCCGTTCTTACAGTGCTTTAGAGGAGTTCTAGGATGAAATCAAAACAAAGCAAGGGGGATTTCTCAGGTTGCTGGAGGTTTGGATTTGTTTAGAGAACTCGTCGTGCTTTCTAGGGGGCCGGGGAAGTAGCCTTGCTTAATGTGACCGCATGTGCTACGACTGAATATGGATGATTATTATGCCGTTGTATGGATATTATTGATTATAACCGGAGAAGGGCATAAAATAGGAATATCCGTTTAGGCTCCTGGATAAAAACACAATACCCACTCCACGATCTAATGTCCATCATTACTAAAACTAAGCAATAGTAAACATATAAAAATGCATGTGTATTTCAACCCACCCCAAAATACATTTGTTAGCAATTGAAATGGTGCATAGATATAGACGAAAATTTGATTATAGGTACTGTACGCTATTCAAGCAGTGTAATCATTCATTAAAAAGGATGCATATATATATCGGCATGAATGATTTGCGAAATTTACACATGAAATGGCTCTTAATACAGAAAAAAAAAGATCGAGACCATTCCATCACATATAAATACAGTTGCTGTAAATGTGCTCGAGGCTGAGGTATTGTCTCTAGAGTTCCTAAAAATAGAAGCTCTGTTCTCTAAGAATAGTTCTACTTTAAGCAGAGTACATGTGCCAGAAAAAAAGTAAATATTTTGGAATCGGGAAAAAAAATTATTTCGCTTTCAGGGGAGAGAGAAAAATATAGTTCCAAATATGTTCAGTAGCTTTTGTTTATCAAAGCCGAAGGCCGAATTCAGAGTTCAGGGAACGCTGTGTACTAGTTTGCTTAAAAAGTTATTCTTTTTGTTCGGGGGAAAACATAATTTCAGACAGACTCGCAAAAAAGTTGTCTACGGCTTCAGGTGAAAGTTCGATTAAGTTCGAAAATGCCGCAACTGTACAGTCGTGAGAATGATTGCTATCATCGATGTCAGGATCAGCAATGCTCACAGGTCGTACCTGGGTGATGTTGCTCTCATCTCGTACTTCACTACCCTTTAATCGCAGTGGTGAAGTCTCAACGAATGCCGTCATCAGAATGGGTAGCCGCTGGGGACAACACGATGCATGAGCCGTTACAGGACTTAGCAAAGTATCTGTATCCAATGGTACTGCTGATGGTAGTGTAAGACAGACGTCCAACACGCATTCTTCTCCGCATAGCATACATCGAAGCACAGGTAAGATGCAATTCTGCCAGATGGGTCTGAAACCAGGTCATATTCAGATCTCTTAGCCGGGCTAATCCAAGGACTTTAGTTATGCGGTCCGGATAGCGTATAGCTAGGATCGTTTCTTCCATTGTTGCTGGAGTCTTGTCTGCGACTTGGCTTGCCATATCGAAGCATAAGTATCAAAAATAAAATGCCTGCTACGAGTCCCAACAGAAGTGGTAGGCGGCCAAAGACAGAATGGACAAAATTAGGAAAAATGCCCAAAACTGTTTGGAAGGGTGTTAACAGTCCCGAAAAAATTGTCTTAAATATATGTGGGATACCACTGGTATCAGACATATTTAGGATTTGGCTTAACATTTCTGCGAAATGCACTGGGCAATTTGATGATAAAAGGGTATGTATCTCTGCCGTTGTCCTTGCAACTTGAAGATCATACGTTTCTTTTGATGACGTCAAGGGCACAGTTGTCTGTAAAAGAACAGACTTCATTCTGCTTAAAGTATCAATTCGAATAGAAGAGATATTCAAAAAAGGGCCAAATCTTCGCCTCCATGTCTGGAGTGCTGTTTGGATACAATACTTGCATACAGCAAGTGACCATGGAACTAACGCGCACAAGAAGCTTTTCCTGGCACCATGCCACAACATCTGTGGTCCACTATTAGAATATAGCTCCCGTTAGAAAGCCGTCTAAAGAATGGCTCTTTTCGAGTTGCAGGTGTGCCATGCTGGTGACATTAAAGGTTATTTGAAGTCCCCTCACAGGCCCCATGCAAGTTAATACCTTGACAAAGAAGTATACCACTTAGTGATCGTTTACAATTGTTACCACTAAGAAATACATTCTGTTCCTTTGCACTATAACGTGTGTGTGTAAGGTAATTTCCATGATGACTTAATGTACCCTTTACCCAACCTTTCATACTGGCCTGCTGGTATATACTCTTGACAGAATTTAAATTGGAAAGTTGTTATCGGAATTGTTGTTATTCCATGTATTATCCATTCAATGACAGGTCTTTCTGACATTGTCAATGGTAATCTTTCAAGTTTTTCAATGCTCAGAATTGTATACTCTGCTCCTTTCTGTGCCAAGCTGATTTGTGTATCAGTAAGGTTAAAGATAGAGAATAGTGACGTTGTGTTGATTAAACGCCAGGGCACGTAGCCTGAACGCAGATTTTGCAACGTCCAGCCAAGCTGTACAATAGACCGCAAATGGGACTGACCGTGTTGTAACATTAGTAAGTCCTGCTCTATTATATCAATAGCAGATGATACAATACTGTCCAGTGAATATATTCTGGAAGACAGTCATTAACCCATTGTTCACAACAGAAAGTGATTTTTCCAAATTGATACGATCAATTTCTCGTATTTTTTCTGCTGTTTCAATTTGCAATATTTTCCAAGCTTCGTTGTATGCTGCGTATACACCAGCCGCTATGAAACGTTTTTGACGCTTTTTGCGTGGTCCCATTATGAATTCACGCAAGTCAGCACCGTCTTTAACTAAAGTCAAGTGTTGCTTAATTTCTGCCTGTGTGGATGTGTGTAGCCATTCGAGGCAGAGTTTTCCTACATTGTATGTTGTAACTATCCCTGGATGTTGTCTCTGGGAGTATCTAGGGTCTGGCCTGGTCAATTTGAACCACTGTAATTTGTTCAGGAATCTATCTTGACAGCTATTTGTGTCTGTGGGCCGGATCAACCATTTTTTCCAATCAGGATGTGTTCTGTTTTGGTTAAAAATATGGGATACGTCTATCTCAACATCTGTAGTGCTATTACAGTCAGGTGTTGGCTTTGGAATAGACGGTTTGTTTAAGTCTTTAATTTTGGCTAGGCCAACACAGGTTGTCTGTTGAATGGTGTCATTCAAGAATATAATTTGTTCTGGGATCATGCAGGCTCTAAATAATGATTCTAAACCTTGGACCTGCCAATCTTTGTACCCCAGATGGTTTTTGTTTCAACGTTGTTTTTCCAGAAATCAAAAACAAATGTAGTCATTTTTTCATAAAATGCTTCTGAATAGATTAATTTAGTGTTTGTCAGCATTGTTTTCATTCCTGTCTTATTTAATATTTTAAAATAAAACGTTTCTGCATCACTTGTGTTAAACCCTGAGAAGTATGGGAATTTCTCGTAAAATGTTTTCGAACTGCCTTTTGGTGGAGTTGCACAATGTTCCCATTGATTATAATTAAAAACATTTCTAAGTTGAGCAGATTTATGCAAATGATGTGCGAGGTGGTTGTAGCAGTACATTTCTTCATAATTCGATGAACCCTGTAAATCATGTTCTTTAAATTTTGCTGACATAACTAAATCTGACATCATATCATGAATACTTTCAAATTCCCAATCATCAGAGAATGTGCACGGTTTTACAAAGTCACTCAATGAAACCTTAAACTGGTGTGGATACTTCAAGAGCTCGACCAGGCCATAGATTTCGTAATCTGTTTTGTCCCAAGCTACCCCACCGGGTATTGGATTGGCTGTGACATTCACGGATGATAGTTCTCTTTTCTCGATGTGAGATGACTTGTGTGGCTTTAGGACCAAGTTGATGTTCTGACTTGCTGTGTCCATTGTACTGTATTTTCCTTCAATAAAATTTCCCAAAGAACCATGATGAGCCAAAGCAGGAGGAAAAGTACACCTAACACAATCCAAAATTCAATCCATGGAGAAATCCGATAGGTTTCTTTGAGTTGATGAAAGAGTTCTGTTACTTTGTCTTTAAAAGTTTTTGTTGTTGGCTGTTCTTCAGGCTCGCTTGGATCCTCAGAAAAGTCATCGGAATTGATGAAGTAGCCAGATGCAGTTCTGTCAATTGTTGAAATTGATTCCGGATTTGTATTTGCTTTTGCATCTTTTGTTTCATTAGCATAGTCTGAGGATACATTGTTGTAGACAGGTGTTTCTTGACGAACTGTTGCAATTTGGGTTTCAAGAGGCACAAGTTCCATGGCATTGTTGCATAGTCCTTTTTTTATTCACTGTAGGTTTATCAAATGTGATTAGTCTCTCAGTTTGAACCTCTTGTATTGTAGCAGGTGTTGGTGTTCTGCTACATCTTGGGAGTCCACTGGGCCTACTACTTATTATTGGCCACATGATTGTGGCTTTACCAGGTCGATGGATACAACTCGGTTCTCCTGTGGTAAATAAATAAATAATACCTCTCTTTTTGAATGCATAAATGAATAACAGATAGCTCAATAAAATAAGAGTCAAGATTCGAGGTAGTAGGAGTTTGCAGGTTTATTACAGCATAAAGGACAGGAACAGGACAACCTGCACAGGAATAGGATGGCAGCGCTGCCGGGGGCAGAATCGGGACAAGGAGCAGGAGTAACTTTTTAATAACAGTGCACGATCATATATACATAACGCAAACACATAGCATTACATTGCAATAGGCGTAGCAGTGGGTGTGGTCAATAGCAGTCGCGAAAGATAAGGGTGAAAGTAGGTGTAACAGAGGCGTATACATAGACATGTGATGCAAACGTAACAGAATATGTCATGAATGGGGCGGAAACATGGAGGGGGCTACCTAAGGAGCCGGGACCTCTGACCTAATGGTGCGCGCAAACTGGCGATGACGTGTTACTAGGAGAAGCTGGGGGCTTCGAACTCTGTGCTAGGAGCAGAGACTGAAGTCTGGAGAGTCAGGGCGACATGTACCTAAGCAGTATCTAGTATCTGATGTTTAGAGAACATGTTGATATGAACTAAGAGTCAGGAGGGGAGAGGCTAACGGACTCTAAGACTGGAGCATGCATTATTCTATATGTAGTGCGTGATGAAGAATATTAAATGACCATTAAAATGCAGTATTTCTCTAACGTGGAGACGTAAAGGCTAGACAATGACGGAAACTATTGATGCAGTTCAGTAGCTTTAGGAATGCAGAGAAGGAGGACTGAACTGATAACTGGAATCATAACATACTCTTGGCAGACTCAGAGGCAGAGCCAGGCTGAGCCGGGCACTGCGAGGCAGGAAGTAAGTGAAGGGTCGAGGATACAGGTGGGGGCTGTATCGCTCCTCAGCGAGGCTTCAGGAGACAGGAGACAGGAGCTGAATCTGGTGTCCAGGCCCTTCTGAGGCCTAGAAACGGGGACTTTACAATGGAATAACGTGCACACTGAGAAACGTGGCAACGTGACTTCACATGGGCCTGATATTCGTAGTATTCACGAGAACTGGAAACTGGCATACTAGAGGTGGACACAACTGTAATTGCGTCTTTAATCGAACATAGGGAATACATATGCATATTAATCATGCACAGATAACATATGATGGATGACGCGTAGGGACACAGAACATGGCAAAATTTACTTTTCCACATTCCCTCCTTGTCACTACGTTTCATCAGGAAACATCAATATTCATGATACCATCTATCATTTCATACAGTATCATTTGCTCGTCTCGAATTATCCTGTAACGGGATTTAGAACGGGACTTGGGACTAGGAATACAAGAGGTAGCACAAATGCCGCAAATCGCAGGGCCACATTGTATACAGAGGCAGCAGCTGAATATGATCGCTACTGCAATACCTAGAAAGGACAAGACTTTCCATCCCCAGGCGGAAACTATATTCCAGAACCAACCGGACCACGTCCAGGTGCCTGGATCTTGGTGTAACAGATGGGCAATTTTATGGAGTCTGGTTATAGCTGAATAAACAGACGGCGCGTTATTTGGAATGAAAATGCAGCAACTAGATCCGATGACTCTACAGGCCCCGCCCCTATCGGCCAGTATGACGTCAAGGACGAGACGATTCTGTAAAACGACAAATCTCATAGCAGATTGCTCTTCAGTTAAGTTACCTAGAGCAGAGGCAGTCTCATTGACTACAGCTTCAAGGGTTCTGGTTAACCTACGGATTAGCTTACTGTTCTGGATAGGTCCTATAAAGAAGAAGAAACCTCTATTGAAATCTGTATACTGTTCTAGAGCAGTTTCAGTATAATCGACAATGGGGGACTCTATCTCCCTTTTATGTCTAATGTGTACTAGATGTGTATTTCTATGATAATCAGATGGGGCTAGGAAAACTGGTGGCAGTAAGAAGGCAATGTAACAGGTTCCCTCCCAATCGAGGGGCAGACGAACATATGCAGTTTGACCACAAATAAAATAAGAATGGCGTGAAGCTTTGAAAATAGATTTCCCACTGTCACTATATTTGACAATAGTAGTACAATCGCTATGTCCTACATGTACGGAACCATTAGTTCTAACACATAATTCGCCTTTGACTGGTAGTACTGAAATAGCAGGTAAGTCTGGAGTGGAATCAGACTGAACATTCAGGACCATGAAATTCGAAGAATAATTACCTAAGTTGTAAACTTCGTTTTCTAGATCTAACCCTGTTCTGTGGGGAAGACCTTGCTTGTCTGGGAAACATGTACTGTTAAGAAAAGACATATCTGTTGAGGATGACGTTAACGTGGACCATGCTCCACACGAACCATTATGTGAAAATGGATAAGGAAAAAATGGCAGAACTCCCTTCGGTGTCTGGAAAGGGGGGAGTCGACCACACACCCAACAATTAGTGGCATTGCTGGTCTGGTGTGAATAATGTAACATGCGGATGAAAGAGTTATTACGCATAGCGAGGCGGTAAGAGAGTTCATGAGGAGGCAGATCACTAAACGTGTGCTCTACTGTAGCATTAGAAGACTCATTTATATGAGAAACTGGAAAATACAGGTAAAATGCATAACTGGTGCAGGAAATCATAATACTGAGAAATAATATGAAACATAGAAAAACGATACATCGGATTGAGTTTTGACTAACTCTCTCACTATGGGGGTCTATTTTATACATGTCAGAAACAGTCTAACCGTTTCACCTAGGGGAGGACTTAGACAATCAAACTGGCTGACTTATTTTACTAGACCTTAACTTGAGTTTATATTCCTGTTGCGGAGTTTTCTCTAACAGGGAAGGGTTCGTAGCAATGTCTTTTGCGGGACAGTCCTTAAGAATAGTACTTTGGCAGTCCTTTGAATCCTGGGAAATGTTCTTTAAGACTGGCTTCAATCCATAAAACTTCTTTATATGCGAAAGATGCACCCAGCCTTTGCGTCCCTCCAACTTCACGGCTGTACGGGTGGCCAGGAGGACCTGTCGGGGCTCCTTCCAGCGAGGCTCCAGTGGACTTGAGCGGTCGAAATTACGCACTAGGACCATGGATCCTGGAACGATTTCATGCGGTGCCACCTCGGTATTGTCTGGAAATGCGGCAGCAACCTGTGAACGACAAGAGTTGAGGGCAGACATCAAGGAAGCTAGGTAATCTGTCAGCATATTACTTGAAACATCGGTAATACTTCGGGGTCTAGGAGTACCCCACATATTTGGGGGGCGGCCGAATACGACCTCGTACGGGGACAGACCTGATCTGGAATGTGCGACCATGCGCATGTAGAACAGAGCAACTGGCAGAGCTACTAGCCAGTCTACACCTTTCTCTTGACAAACTTTTGCGATACGGATTTTCAAAGTCTGATTATGTCTCTCTACGAGACCGGCTGCTTCAGGATGGCGTACACAATGGAACTTCCACTGGTATCCTAACAATAGGGAAACGTGCTTCATGAGTTCAGATGAGAATGGCTGGCCGTTGTCAGAATATACGACTCTAGGGAGTCCGTAACGGGGGAAGAATTCACGAACCAACTGCTTGGCAGTGGTCGCGGCTGTGTAATCTGGGACTGGATATGCTTCTGTCCACCTGGACAAAGCGCATACAACTACAAGGACATACTTGAAACCTCGACATCGCTCCATCTGAATGTAATCCATCTGGAGGACTTCAAAAGGGTGGTCAGGGGGCTGGAATCCACCTTGTTCCACCGGGACACTTTTACCTGGATTAATCTGGCAACATATCATACAGGTACGGACTTTCTGCTTGGCTGCAGCTCGTAAATGCTTGTTGAACCAAATGTTCTGGATACTATCTAACATAGCTTTTTCTCCTAAATGTGCTGGACTATGTGCGGTATTAATGATGACTTGAACCATAGAGTCTGGGAGAAACCATGTGGCTCTACCCTTTGTTACCCATCCCTGACCTGTCTGGACCCCTCCTTGTTCAGACCATTTCTTGATTTCATCGGGAGTAGCATGTAACTGGATATCTATGACATCTTGAGTAGGGTCTTTAACTGTCATACATGTAGTCGGATCTGGAATGTGTGTCGGTGTCTTATTTACTGGAATGTCTGGTGTCTGAGCTGTAAGCTTGGCTGTACGATCTGCTAGATCATTACCCTGGGAAATAATGTCAGTAACTTTCGTATGTGCTTTGCATTTCATGATAGCAATGGATGTCGGTAAATGTATGGCATCTAACAGAGCCTGAATGAGGAGACCATGCTGAATCTTGGTTCCATGAGAAGTCATGAAACCTCTCTCTTGCCAGAGCACTCCGAAGTCGTGTACAACTCCAAATGCGTAACGTGAATCGGTGTAAATATTAACTTTCAAGTTCTTGGCGTGTATGCAGGCTTGTGTCAGAGCAACTAGCTCTGCTGCTTGAGCAGACAGGGTGTCAATACGGTGGGTTTCAATAACTTCAGTGTCAGTAGTCACTGCATACGCGGCGACTAGTTCTCCTGTACTTGTTCTCATACATGAACCATCCACATAAAGTGTCAGGTCTGGATCTGGAAATGGAATATCTGTCAAATCTTGTCTTGGCTTTGTCATGATGTTAACTATTTCCACACAGTCGTGTGTGGCAGAATTCGAAGTAACTGATGGTAATAGTGTAGCAGGATTTAAAATATTGCAGCGTCTGATTTCTATGTGTGGCTGGAACAGTGTCAATTCATAACCTGTTAAACGCGCAATTGTCAAGTGCTGAGTCTGTGTTCGGTTTAAAAGAACTTCCACGGAGTGTGGAACCTGTACTGTCAGGGAGTGTCCTAATACTATGGAATCACTTTGTCTGATAGCTAGTGCTGTGGCTGCAACTGACTTGAGGCACGCAGGCAGAGCCTGGGCTACAGAATCTAATGTGCTCGAAAAATAAGCACAGGGCTTGTATTGTCCTGCTTGATCTTGTGTGAGGACAGATAATGCTGTACCTTCGCGTTCTTTGACGAAAAGTGTAAAAGGCTTACTGTAGTTCGGTGTTGCTAGAACTGGAGCTTGACATAGGGCTTTCTTTAACTCATTAAAACTGAGTGTATGTTCAGATGTCCAAGAGAGGACAGTCGATACGGCTGCCTCCTGTGTCGTTAACTGTATCAGTGGCTTGGCTAGAAATGCATACTGAGGAATCCATTGTCTGCAATAAGAAGTAAGGCCGATAAAAGCACGTACCTCCTTCTGGGTCTTGGGCTGAGGAAGACTCGCTATTAACTGAATACGGTCTGGTGTCAACTGCCTACCCCTCTTGGACAGTAAGTGTCCTAAGTAGACCACTTGCTGGACACAGAATTGAAGCTTCGAAGGGGACACCTTGTGTCCCATCTCGGCAAGGAAATACAAGACTGTAAGTGATGCTCGCTCGCAAGCACATTCAGAACGGGCTGTGATCAGTAGATCATCGACATACTGGAGCAGGGCAGTGTCAGTTGGCATGTGAATGTTGTCTAGTTGTCTCTTGAGTGCTTGACTGTAAATACTAGGACTTTCTGTGAAACCTTGAGGAGCGCGTGTGAACATATAGCTCCTTCCATTTAAACAAAATCCGAAAAGGAACTGGCTGTCTGGATGAATGGGAACACTGAAAAATGCGTTCTTGAGGTCTATGACTGTAAAAAATGAGGCTTCGGAATCAATGGCTGTCAACAGGGAAGAGATATCTGGGACAACTGGATACTGCGGAATAATACATTTATTAAGTTCTCGGAGATCAATCACTAATCGATATACTGGAGGTGCATTCGGATCAGTACGTTTCATGACTGGAATGATCGGAGAATTACATACATTGGAGTCAGTTTCTACAACTACTCCTTGAGCCATGAGCTCGTCAATAATTTTGGATAAGGCTGCTACAGCCTCAGGTGGCAATCTGTACTGTCTGATTCGTGGCAGGACTACACCTGGCTTGAGAGTCACACGATGGGGTGTGATTTGCATAAAGCCAACATCAGTTGGACCTTGCGCCCATAGATGCTGCGGAACATTGGACAATCTTGGATCAAAATCTCGTAATACATAGTGACCCTTGAAGTCACGTAGGAACAATCGTATTCCCTCTGGGGAACAGCATATAACTGCACCTAATTCTTTCAGTGTTTTAATGCCTAACAGATTTTCTGGACATGACTTAGTAAGTAACAGATCAGTAGTGCGGGACAATGGACCTACTTCTAGAGTAACTGGCTTTGAAATTTCATTTACGATAGGTTTTCCTGAAAATCCAAGGGAAACATTTCTTGAGCCTGAGAGCGGAGCCCCTGGAACTTCGGCGTGACTGATGGTGGTCCTACTTGCCCCTGTATCAATCAGAAACTTTCTGTCTTTCCCTAGTACTTGACTATGAACATAGGGACCTTCTTGATCTACAGGTATCTCGATGAGAGGCAAGCCTACCTCCCTCTCTAGGCTGTTTCATGAATATGGCTGATACTCTGGATACTCAGACTGTGCATACTGGTACATCTGCTGTGTAACATGCTGTGTTGCAGCGATAGGCTGCGGAGCTGTAACTGTCTGTGGTGCATTCTGTGACTGCGGAGTCTGTGAAACTTGTTCTTGTCTTGGCGGACGTGGTCTTTCTTTAGTCTTACTGGTAGCTATGTTGTGTTTCAGAACTGCACACTCGTTTATAAAATGACCTGGCTGTTTACAATAATTGCAGCTTCCTTTAACGGGAGCTGCAGGATGACTGGCTTGATTTGGACCCCTTTTCTGACTGTCTTGAGGAATGGATTGTGCAACTAGTACTTTCATTTTCGTGTCTTTCATACGTTTCCTTTCGTGTTCTTGTTCTTCTCTGATTCTATTCTGGTGATATTGAAGCATCTGTAACATTTGGGACGGGGTATTAGCTTGCCAGGTACTTTCGACTTTCAAAACTCGGTTTTTAATTTGCGGACTTGAATTCTCGACTAATTTAGTAACAAAAAGATGAGGGTATGACTCACTACTTGTCTTGAGGCCACTGTTTATGGTAAAACATTTCTCAAATCTGGAATAATAATCACTAATATCTTCGTCTTGTTTCTGTTTACAGGCTGAGATTGCATCCCAGTCTTCTTTTCTAGTTGTCAATAATCTGGGTAAAACTTGTATTAACAATTCTGGTAATTCTTTACATTTATCTCCAAGACCGGTACCTGGTACTCGTGCCTTGTCTTCAGCTTCTAGAACTGCCCAATCGATCTTTTTCTCTCCCACCTCCCATTCTTTTTCTTTGAGTTTCTCATATACCCCTGCGGGCAACAAGACTTTTAACATTTTAATGATATCTGGATACGTGTATTCTCCCATACGGAGCATGTCTTTTAATTCTCGGTGGAACCCTGCTGGATCTTTATCATGACAGGGAATTAATTTTTTCATCTCTAAGAGTTCCATCTTTGTGATCGGGGTGTAAACAAACACTCGTTGCATTTCACCACCGTCTGTCTTAACTGGATGCACTTCTCGTAACGGATTCTGTCTGTCTATGTAAAAGGGTTTACTTTCTGGGGGTGAGACTGATCCAGCGGCCTATAGAAAATATATCATAAACAACACTACCCAATTTCATAACCTATAAACAAAATTCTATACCAAATTATGGACCCATTTATAAACCTGACATATTTTGGGCCTACTGAATCAGGTGGTCAGATTAAATCTATATACACATTATCTACAAATTATATACAATTTTATACATTTGCGGAAAGAATATTGTCATTAGAATAAATCCTAACCATTTAAACGACCACCATTGGCGACGTGATCTAGCTAATAGTAACCTGCACTTCTGAATAACCAAGACCAGCTTGTTTGTCAAAAGTAAGATTTTATTTACTAAATTATGGTATTTTAATTGATAGTTTTATAAAAGTAATTTATTAGCATTGAAGCAAATATGATTGCAAAGAAACGTGAAAAATACAATTTAAGCAATTGAATTGAAGTTAAAGTAAATATTTAAAGTTTAGCATTTCTAAAACCTAAGTCCCTAACTGAGCTAAATAGATAGAAATTAAAGTAAAGTTCTTTGAGGATTCTTACGTGCTCCACGCAATGTCCGACAGCACTTCACCCTCATCGGAAAGTCAGAAAGCAGCAGCCAGCCCATCCCTAGGGGCATGACTTTTTATACCTTTCTACACTAACTAAACTACGCAAAGGAAAGTTTTCAGAAATCTTCGACGTCCCATTGGCTGAGAGTGACAAGTGACATGTCACCCATATTTCAAAAGTTCCATTAGGTCACGTTTCTCAAAGACCATTGTCTTTTCCAAATGCAACCAGGAGCTTCCTAGGTTTGCAACAAATGTACATTAATGTTCTCACTGCTTCCAATTGACTTCCGCGGATGCCAAGTTAAGGGCTGACAAAATGTTCTTTTTCGACCTTGGCCACGTCCGACAGAATGATGATAGCACGTCAGTTTTTGCTTTGTGAATGCAGCTTTTGACGAACACTTTATTTCAGAATGGGCGTCTCGTGACTTTTGCAGAAGTAAAATTCAGCCTTTTTGTAACTCGAGCAAACTAGGCCCAAAAGCAGGCAACTTATGCTTTCTAGTATAAAACAAACACAAGAAAAGTATTAATGTAAGAAATAATGTAGATTCTGTATCCACCCCAGAATTTACTAATTAATTAACCCACCCGATTAATCAAATGTTACCTAGCAAATGCAAACAAATAAAGCAGCGTTTATATCTACCAGTCTTCGTTAATCCATGAGACTTATGTGCACCTAGAATAGTAGAAATTACATCACACAGACAAGGAAAAGCAAAACAAGCACATGCTTCTTTTAAGTTTGCAGCAGTTAGTAGTGACAAAAACGAAAACAATAAATTATTTTATTATTTTGCACGAACAAAAAGATGCAACAATTATGCACGTTTATGAGCACACATGTTAGTCCCCCCATGTGTAAAGTTTAATCTAAGTTGTATTAGCACGACATATCACAAATCATTAATATTATTATTCATGTTATGGAAATGTGACTTCACGAGTTTAAACAAAATTTTGTTTTCTATCTCGCTCCATCAAGACATGAACAAAATGCGGGTTCAAAAACGTTCTATATTTGTGGCGCTGTTCTAGAATGACACTAATTAAATCGGTACCTAAACCTTTCCATTTATACTGAAGTAACTCGTTCAGGACATCGTGTAACGGACCTGGATCAGAATGTTGACCCTCATACAATGTAATGAGGTGCTGGATCATATACATACCCGCCAGTCGTTGCTCGGCTGGGGGCAATTTCAGAAACATTTGTGCCACTATTTCGCCTGGAAAAGTGGTAGAATCAGTAATCCATCGGACTGCTGATCGGACTAGTTCTTGTTCATGCATAGTACTTAACTCACTATAACCGATTCGTGATTTCAGAATGTGATCGGTAGCTTGAAATACTTGTTCTAGAGAACCTTGTTCTGGTGCTGGATGGTGAAAAATTGACTTGTGTTCTAGGCGCAAATGGCGATCTGGAAATCTAGATTTTCCTACATACGCTATTCTGTCGGGATTCCCGTCCTCTACCTCTTCAGTATCAGAGTTACTTTCTTTCTCGCTTACTTGTGCTGCTTTACGTTGTTCGTGTATCCTTATTATTTCCTTACGAATCTTCTTATACATACTCTCTCTACTACTGATGGTTCTGTGCTTACCCTCGGCTATATTATCACTCCACTTTGTCAGGGTTCTCATTTCGGCTTGATCTTTGGTCGGATAATCTTGTTCTCGTATTAGACAATTAATCAGAAACTTTAATAGCATGAGCTGGACTTCAGCTTTTCTTTGGCACATGACATCACTAATACTTTCTGGATCATTCCCGGTACGGATGAAACGATATATTCTGTCTAGATCTTCTTTCATATCTGGTAGGGTGACTAGATACTCGGTCACCTTTCTTACGCGTAATGAATATAAAACCATACTATCCTCGCCTGGGACTGGATCATAGCCACATTCATTAAGGGCTTTTCTTATTTCTGCAACAGACTGATATCTGGGCGTACGCTGTGACGCTTGTGCATGTAATTCGGCTAACGTTAAACGCTTGTGTGGCGGCGGGGTTTGAGGAGTACCTCCCCCTGCGGCCCCTAAACTAGAGTCGTCTACTGATGCTCTTCGTCCTGGCAGAGTGGGAAATGGAAATGCAGGCTGGACTTGTATAGCGGGCTGGACCGGGGGTACCGTAACAGGTACTCCGGTGTCTGGAGGAGCGGGAAGTGCCTGATTTACAGGGACTGGCGGAGCAGGAACAGGATTTGCATATTCTGGGACTGTGTCGTCCAAATAGGACGAAATGAAAATATCAGCTGCGGTCGGTTTGTGACGTAGCTTGGTCGGAACTAATGGTGGCGGGAAATTACTGGATGCCTCCGGGGTCGCTTGTGGCAAGCCCTTGGCAAGAAGAGGATACATACCCTTAATAAGAGCATGCCTCTGTCTGTCTGACTGTTCGGTTTTGACTCGTTCACCAATCTCGATTAGTTCCCTTTCCTGGGCTCGTTCCAAGGATTCTCTACTTAATTCTGACTTTCTGATTTCTTTTTCGGTTCTTCTATGAGATTCTTTGCGCCATAACTCGATGGCATCTTTCTGTGACTGTCTGGCTTTCTTTTTCCATAATGCTTCTTCTACTCTCATGATGCACTCGGCATCCCATGTACCCGATACGGGCCATCTATACTTTTCTTCTAACTGTTTGGTATACTCTACCCATAAATCTAGATATAGTATGGCACTTATGCCATGCTTCTGATACATAAAATGACCTGGACTGTCCCTAGGAGGGACAGGAACTGCTGCTTCTAGCAGACTTTTTCTGGTTTTTAACTGACTCAGTTTTGAAAAGAGTGGCATGACTGAACTATAATCTGGACACAATACAATACACAATGAACACGAGAATCACTTCGCACTCATACCACGACATTAAAATACATGAATAACATTCAGAATAACAGTTCGAACAGAATACTACCTGGAATACGGAAAACAGAATACATGAATTTTCTCGAACAGAACTGACTGGAACAGAAACTAGATGCACTGCTGAAACAGTACGAAACTTACCGGTCTCATACAGAGACACGTCAGGACCCGCATCCACCGAAGTGGACACTTCGTTTGTGGGTCTGTGTACCACCAACCCACGGACCAGAGTCAATTAGATTGACCCTGTCTAGATACTACCCCAGCAACGGTACTCACCGGGCAGCAAGAACGGAAGGCCTCGGACTGGACTGGACTGCTTCGACGCCGGACGGACGAACTTCGGACTTCTGTTACGGGTGGGCCTCCGGATACCTCGGACCTTGGACTCTCGGCTTGGGCTCTGGTCGGGACTCGCCGCGTTCCTCCACCGCCTCGTCTGGATGCTGGACCGCCTCCTCCGTCTCCTCCGTGGGCCTGAGGGATACTTGAAGCAGAAATATCTGCACGTGCACGGTATGGTTCCGTCACGGCTGCAGAGGGTCAGGGGGCCGGCGTGGCTTCACCGGCGCGTGGGGAAAGGGCAGGTTCCTGTTCGGGCGCCATTATGTGGTAAATAAATAAATAATACCTCTCTTTTTGAATGCATAAATGAATAACAGATAGCTCAATAAAATAAGAGTCAAGATTCGAGGTAGTAGGAGTTTGCAGGTTTATTACAGCATAAAGGACAGGAACAGGACAACCTGCACAGGAATAGGATGGCAGCGCTGCCGGGGGCAGAATCGGGACAAGGAGCAGGAGTAACTTTTTAATAACAGTGCACGATCATATATACATAACGCAAACACATAGCATTACATTGCAATAGGCGTAGCAGTGGGTGTGGTCAATAGCAGTCGCGAAAGATAAGGGTGAAAGTAGGTGTAACAGAGGCGTATACATAGACATGTGATGCAAACGTAACAGAATATGTCATGAATGGGGCGGAAACATGGAGGGGGCTACCTAAGGAGCCGGGACCTCTGACCTAATGGTGCGCGCAAACTGGCGATGACGTGTTACTAGGAGAAGCTGGGGGCTTCGAACTCTGTGCTAGGAGCAGAGACTGAAGTCTGGAGAGTCAGGGCGACATGTACCTAAGCAGTATCTAGTATCTGATGTTTAGAGAACATGTTGATATGAACTAAGAGTCAGGAGGGGAGAGGCTAACGGACTCTAAGACTGGAGCATGCATTATTCTATATGTAGTGCGTGATGAAGAATATTAAATGACCATTAAAATGCAGTATTTCTCTAACGTGGAGACGTAAAGGCTAGACAATGACGGAAACTATTGATGCAGTTCAGTAGCTTTAGGAATGCAGAGAAGGAGGACTGAACTGATAACTGGAATCATAACATACTCTTGGCAGACTCAGAGGCAGAGCCAGGCTGAGCCGGGCACTGCGAGGCAGGAAGTAAGTGAAGGGTCG
Organism: Lissotriton helveticus; assembly: GCF_964261635.1. NCBI lineage: Eukaryota > Metazoa > Chordata > Amphibia > Caudata > Salamandridae > Lissotriton > Lissotriton helveticus. The sequence goes on from NC_136059.1 coordinate 1,205,516,132, forward strand.
AGGATACAGGTGGGGGCTGTATCGCTCCTCAGCGAGGCGACAGGAGACAGGAGACAGGAGCTGAATCTGGTGTCCAGGCCCTTCTGAGGCCTAGAAACGGGGACTTTACAATGGAATAACGTGCACACTGAGAAACGTGGCAACGTGACTTCACATGGGCCTGATATTCGTAGTATTCACGAGAACTGGAAACTGGCATACTAGAGGTGGACACAACTGTAATTGCGTCTTTAATCGAACATAGGGAATACATATGCATATTAATCATGCACAGATAACATATGATGGATGACGCGTAGGGACACAGAACATGGCAAAATTTACTTTTCCACACTCCTTTTTACCAGCAAGGGGCGGTAGTACTACTGATCTTGTTCCGCTGACAGCTAAGACAGGTACTGCTTTTCTGTAAGAAGGCCCAAATTCCTTCTTCACCGCTATTTTCTCTCTGACTAGATCCCCAATCTTTGGAATCCAGACAGGCCTTGCTGGGACAGGTGGTTTCTCTTCAGTGGCTGTTGGCTGCTGTTTTAGCTTTATGTTGCTCAGGTCTTTTCTTGTTTCATTTAAGTCCTGTAAAATAGCCAAACGATCTTTGATATCAAAGCATTTTTCTTCTGCCACTGAAGTCTGACTATCTAAGTCCTGAATATGCTTTCTAGTACTGAACAATAGTTTGTACGGGCTGAAACCTTTTAGAGAATTTCTTGGCAGATTATTAAGACTACGTTGGACACTTGTTAAATGTTGGACCCACCCATCACCCGAACCTAATACCCTCGCCGTTATAGATTGCTTTATGTCTCGGTTTTTTCTTTCCACAATCCCATTTCCCTCAGGATGGAAGGGACAAGAGTACCGCAATGCAATGCCCATGCTGGTCATGGCCTCCTTATAAGCTCGAGAGCTAAAAGCAGGACCCTGGTCAGAATGTAGCATGCCTATTGCGTATGTGCCGATATAGACTCGCAAATCTTTTATAACAGTTCTGGCGTCAGCCGAGCGCTGGGGTCTACATTTTTAGTGAATCTAGTCTAAAATAGTATACATTGGGACGCATTTTTCCTGTTTGATTTTGCGTATAGATCGCCTTATGCTGTCTATTAGGTGTTCTGGCACTACCTCGGCAGGTTCGCCACTGCGATCTCTGTTGCAGTTTTGACAGTTTATTGCAAATTTGTGATTATGCAAGCTCATTCCCGGCCACCAGTATTCTGATTGTAATTCTGTCAGAGATTCTTTGATCATCTGATGCCTTAGACCTAATCCCATATGTGCTTCTTGTAGTAAGAAGATTCTCCTGTTTGTGTTTGGAATTACTCTATCCCCCACTCCAGGGATTCGAGCAAAAGGAACGGAGTTTGCATCGATTATGTATGTATAATTGAGTGGATAGTTCACGGGTAATGCTGCACAGTCGCCTTTTGAAGACGTTTTTACAGCCAGCACGGTTTCCCCGTCTATGTATTTTTCTGAACACTTTTTTGTGGCTACGGAAGCCGGTTTAGTTGCTTCCGCTGTGGCTGTGTCAGCCAATGAATTCCCTGCAGCGTGAACGCCATCACGCTGATGACTCAGTGTATGGATCACGTGAGTCTTTTGTAGTTCTTTCTGCAAAAGAACTACCTGTTCCCAAAGCTTTTTATGCTTTATTGTGGCACCTGTGTCATCTTTGTAACCGTTTTGAACCCAGTTCTGCAAATCATTATTGTAAGATTTGACGCATTAATGCGAATCGCACACTATTAGTGTGGGGAATTCGCGATCGGCAATATCGAGCGCCATTTTTAAAGCTAATAAATCAGTTAGTTGACCTGAATTGTCTTTTACGGATTGAGACATAGTTACCAGTGGTCTCAATTTACCTCCGCGCCACCGGTTTTTAACAACCGAGCACATAGCATTGTAAGCTTGCTTTCCCCAAACTGAGGGTTGAGCAGATCCGTCTGTATATATTACACATGCGTAAAGTTGTATGGGCAGAGGATGTTCTTTTTCATATGTTAGATCTTTCAGTTTTTTCATGTTCGGATCAAAATAGTATTTCACTTTTTCTGTAGCAAGAGTATTTTCCCGTTGTATCCATTTTGGATCTAATGCCACGGTAGTTAAATTGCGTGGGCTTGTTAATGACTCAAAGGCTGATTCTGCTGTTAAAACAGTTATTCTTTTGCCTTCGGCTTGGGCTCTTTCTTTTGCTATAGCTGTTTGAACCGTATTTACAATGTTTTCCGCAAGACTGAATGATTTTTCAGCTTGTGTGTACAAATGTGATTTGTAAGCTATTGGTACAGTTTCTCCCTCATTAGAGGTCGGGTACGTGAATCCGCATCTTCCTGGGATGACTCGGATTACAAGGTTGCGTGTGTTATCGCGAGTTTGCAATTTTGTTTTAGCTAACCTGTCTGCTTGCAATGATCTCAAAATTTCTGTGTGTTTTTGAGTCCAATTGATTGGTTTGAAATCCGGTTTTATTAGTTCATAGAGGTTTAACCCTCTCTGCGTAATTTAGAATGTAAGTTCTTCCGAAATTCAGGAAACCTAGTATTGATTGTAAGTTCTTCAGCGTTTTTGGTGCTTGGAGTACAGCACACTTCTCTAAGAAATTGTCTGCTAGGCTTTTGCCTTCACTTGATAATTCATATCCTAAAAACAGGACAGTTAGATGGGCAATTCGTGACTTTTTAAAGTTGAATTTGTAACCCTCTGCTGCGAACCCAAGTATTATGGTGTTCACTCTTTTCAAGTGAGTATCCAAGTCATCATCTGTGAGATAGATGTCATCGACATAAGATAATGCCTCATCATCATACATTTGTAGTAACTGTTACTCTTGCTGAGAATAATCCTGGGCTATTCTTGAATCCCTGTGGGAGTCGACAGAAATTTTCTGTGACCCCATTATTGAGAAAGCGGTCAAGTACCTGCTTTCAGGTGCTATGTTTTGACAGAAGAATCCATTAGAGATGTCTAATGTTTTGTATTTTTTGTGCACGATGTTATTCATTAGTGCTGCACTGTGTGAGTTTTGTACTGCAAATGTCTTGCAACATGAGTTAAGGTGTCTGTAGTCCAAAACTAGACGCTATGAATCGTCTGGCTTGGAGACAGGAAACAAAGGATTGTTCATTTGTGAGGTGCATGTTTCAATCACCCCCTGGTATTCAAGTTGATCTAAGATCTCCCTGACTTTCTTTTTAGCTTCTTGCTTAATTGGGTACTGCCTTTGTGCAGTTGGTTGACATTTTAACTGGATTTTGTGAGGAGGAGAGTACTCATCCCATCCTACATGATTTTTATATAATGCAGGAGCTTGGGCTACTGCCCATTTTCTTGCATATTTATATTGTTTATTAATTGGAATATGATTTGAGAAGGCAGGCATAAACATTTCTTCGCCATGAGGGCACTCCCTGACAAACTCCGGTGGCCAGTCTTTCTCAGCTAAAAGGATGTCATAGCCTTTGGAAAGGTTATCCCAAAATAGACCCCTTACTTTCCTAGTCCTATCTCCCTCTATACGTAATGTTATCTCGTATATTTTGACGTTTGCTAACTCTGGTATCTGCAGTTTCCACCTGAATGTATTCATTCGTGTCCTCGGTCTCCAGAAGATTCATCAGGATCCTGCGAGCTATGGTCACTTCTGCTGCGCTGTCTAGCATTGTCTGGGCCCACTCTCCGTTTTTCAGTTGTGTCCTCAGTATCCTCTGCATGTTTGATTATTTTAATGCTGGCTACCTTCTTTCTTGGAAATTGTTATTTTTTACTTTGATGAGCAGGCTCCTTGTCTTTGGACTTGACGTGCTCTTCCCTGTGTTCTGACCGTCCTCTTCTTTCTGATTTCTGCGAGGAAGTCTGAAAAGATCGAGAGGGACGTGTATCAATGTCTTTATCTATCAGGTTTCTTTAGATTATTCCTATTTCTAAGGTTGTATCTTTTCTCAGAGGGCTCCCTCTGGGGAGACTTGTGCCCTTGGTCCGGAGAGCTTTCTCTCCGCCGAGGAGACCTACCTCTGGACTGGAATCTTTTTTCTTTGGGAGTGGATTGTTTATTTCCATCCCAGCTCTTTTTTGGAGTGTTTAGATTATTTTTAATAAATATCTTTTCAGGATTTTCAGTTAGTTGGGGTTTTACTGGTTTCCCACCCAAACTATCTCTACCTAGTTCTTCATAGGATTTTTCTATGATTCTGGCAAGTTCAATTGGTTGGTCTGCTGTATCTGTTTCTTTCAATTTCTGGTGGATCGCCACAGATGCTGCTTCTCCTTTTATGTTGGCTAATAATATAGCCGAGACCTGCCTGAAGTCTTTCAGTAATTTCATACCCAGAGTTAAAGCAGGTTCTGCACCGTATTCATTTTGAATCTGTCTTAGCACATCTGGTATTATCGCCATAGACGGAACACCATGTGTTTTTGTGTAAATGGAAGCAAAGACGGTGCCCGAAGTGTCAGTCTTCCACATGTGGTGCGATCCCCATAGGAAGACAGTCAGAATTCTGTGTTTCTCAGTAGGGGTAGTATCTGGAAATACTGCCTCTATTTGAGTGATTTTTTGTGCTAACCAGAATGGAATATGTTCCCGTTTTGTGGGTACTTTACCCAGACATGATTGTATGTTCTGTGGTGTAATTTTGTTTGTGTTCCCCTGATGAGGGGTCAGCTGTGGAATGTTGATAGCTGGTTGGACTATTGAAGTCCGCATTACATATTGGACTAATTGTCTATGTATTTTAATCAGTTTTTTTAGCTGTGCTAAAAGTTCTGGTACTGACATTTTTTTCGATGTCGGGATGTGGTGTGTAGCTGGCTAGAACCGGCCACATTGCTCCTGGTCTACCTAGTGGACCGAGCCTGGTGATGTGTTAATATTATGTTTTAGGGCGCCATTAAACCAGAGCAGGTGCTCTTGGTGATTTAGTGGGATTTCCACCTCCTCGAAAGGGGTGTACTCTTCCGGAGGTTCCTCTATTTTGTAATAGTGGAAGTCGTGTGTGACAGCGTTTGCTGCTGAAAAGTTTATCCATGAATAGAATACCTCTGTCTGCCGATATTCATGGGCCTCAAATAAGAATATGACCATTCCACCTCTTGGTGTTAGTCCATTTTCTATAAGTTTAAGAGTTATAGTTTTTCTTATGTTGACCGGAATGAGTATAGCATTTGGGTCATTCTGTAGGAGACTTGTGTCATCCTCTAGGAGTCGAGCTGCTATTCTAGCTGCCTCCCTTTCGTCTTAATTTTCTGACATTTTTACTGACAGAAAGGTTTTTGTTGCAGATCAAGTTTCAAGGAGACAAAGATTAGGTGCACAATATTTTGGAACACTGTATCCTTCAAAGTTGACTATACCAAAAACTATACATAGGAATCTCTTCCTACTAAGTTCTGGCGGATTTTAACCTTTTACCCACTCCAGAGGAAAAGGGGTCTGTGTGAAAAAGCACGACTGAGTTACTCTAACGTCTTGCGTTAGATTTATCGCCTTACCCAAACGTTGGGCGCCATGTAGTGTAGTTCCTATATTCCCAATAGGCTCTGCGCATTGGAATAATATATTCAGCAGTGTAGACGTAGGACTGAGTTTATCTAGGTCTCTACTGACTATATTAGACTTAAGGTTTGCCAGCTAGCTCAGAGGTCACTAGAAACTTTCTCGAATAAACGAGGAGGAGTTTAACCTCCCTGGATAGACAAGAAGGGATTAGCTTCTGACAACCATATAACATGACAACTTTGCTCCCTCAGAATAAGAGTGTATCTCTAGAGTCGTGTGAAAATAGACAGCTATTTCACTCAGTCAAATGTGCATACTTAGTTTCACCAGAGTGCAGAGAAAAGAGACTGGCGTTTTCAATAAAAGGTGTAATATATTGAGCAGTCTTCTTCCTCATACAAGAGAAATGAATTACCACGATTGCAATACTCATAGTAAAGTAAAGTGCGTACAGTAAAAGGAGGATTATAAAATACTGTAAAAGCATTGATATGGTTTCTTAGCCATAAGATACTTTAAAATAGATAGAATATATATACATATATACATTGACTAACGTACTCAACTGGTGCTTCTAAATACGCCTACCCCTGTGTACCTGACCTAAGCCTAATACGTGGGAAGGAGTAAGTAATTAGCAGATTAAGTTAAGTTCGTTTTGCCAAGAATCTAACGCAAGAATTCTCTTTAAGGGTTTAGTCAGCTCCGTACCTGGGTATTAGAAAGCAGGAGGACTGGTATCTCTCTCTCAGGACTCGATATCCCAGTAACCCGCGAAGGTATCTGGAAACACCGGAGCTGGATTTCTCGGCAGGAGAAAATACAGCGTCTCTCTGTGCGTCAAAAGGGAGGGGCAGCGTCCGTGGGCTCTCGCATCAGCTGGGCTCTTGGGCAAGTAGATAGCTGCTCCCAAAACCACCACCGTGTGTTTGCTTAAGGCAACGTTGGTATATTTATACCTGTAAGGTGCTGGGTTTGACGTAAGGCTGGACATAAGACGTCAATGAAGATGCCACTAAGAACTGGCCGTTCTTACAGTGCTTTACAGGAGTTTTAGGATGAAATCAAAACAAAGCAAGGGGGATTTCCCAGGTTGCTGGAGGTTTGGATTTGTTTAGAGAACTCGTTGTGCTTTCTAGGGGGCCGGTGAAGTAGCCTTGCTTAATGTGACAGCATGTGCTATGACTGAATATGGATATGATTATTATGCCGTTGTATGGATGTTATTGATTATAACCGGACAAGGGCATAAAATAGGAATATCGGTGTAGGCTCCTGGATAAAAACACAATAACGCAGTCAATCAGGCTGCTCGGCAGGGTCCATTTTGGGGATCCCAAGCATTACTTCTTGTAGTCCATTTCCAAACACCAATTGTGGTTTAGAGCAGTGCTTCCTTAACGTTTTGAACCACAACCCTCTTTAGTATGAAAAACATTTGTGACCCACCTAGCTTCAATTTAATTTTTTATATATATAATTAACCGTCCTGTGCTAGCGCATTATTTGCCGACAGCACATTTAAGATTGCAAAGTTCACTACATTTGCATAGACCTACAATTTTATAGAAAGAACTATATTGCACACAAAGGATAGGTGAAAATTGGGTTTCAGTGAATTTGTATTTGTGCATCACCAAGTAAACTGGTTCGATTTTTTTTTTTTTTTTCTAATGCTACTAAAGTATTTGTTTCTATCACACTTGAGACTTAAAAAAAAGAAATTTCTTAATTTTGTTTTCCTAACTGCTGAATGTGTGGAGTTCATTTACAGGTAGTTACATTGCGTTAGGAAAAAAGGACACCCTCCAGCTTTCTGTTCACACTTCGTCACCCTGCAGGATTGTCACATAATTAAATTTATTTTTATTTTTTCTGACTGCAAAGTGAGTGGAGTTTGCAAACAGTAGTCTGTATTAAAAACAAGCATGTGCAATGCAATAGGTCTCGCATTTGCGAGATTTTGAGCTATTGGCATTGCAAATGACAATGCCTTGTATTTATGTGTTTTAAAAAACCTGCAATAATAAAAGGTATTGTCTTTTACAATACCAATAGGTCAAAGTTATTAAAATGCGAGACCTATTGCATTGCAAATGCTTGTTTACAAGTGCTCCATGCTGCGCTTTCACGTTAATGGAGGTCACACCCCTTCTTTAGACGAACTATGTCTAAAGAAAGGTCCGCTCCGCTATTAAAGTGAAAGCACGGTATAAGGCGCTTTTACCAAAAAAAAGCATTGGTTTGTCAAGTTGACAAACAATTGCTTTTTTTGTAAAAGCACCCCATGAATGCGCGCATGGTGCAATTATTGTTGCAGGAAAGCATGTAGTGCCTGCAGTGGGAGAAATCTATGAAAGAAAAAATAATGCTTACAGACTAAATAAGACGTACCCTGTAAAAACCGAAGTAAAAGGGCCAGTCCTCATGGGAGATTACAAATGAAGACAAGATGGTACTAAGGAGGGACTAACAAGCCTATTAACGAATCAGAAGCCAGTATTGACGAAGGACAATGACACAAGCCACTGACAAATAGGGGCGGAGAGTGGGTGGGGCTTTAAGTACGTACTCCAATACAGCATGCCTTGCAGAGCAGTGCATGCGCTGCCCAGGCTTGACCTAAAAATGTCCCTACCTCAGGAGGTGAGCCTAATAAACCAAGCAATGACCACACCAGACAACAAATTAACATGAGCAAAATGAAAGGCCACGAGACATGCTCCCACCGATGAGACTCACTCCTTCACTTCAGATGAGCAGTAAAGACATCTATTCGATGAAGCTCAGCTTCAAAGGCCCCGCCCACCACTGCCCCATCTGGTCCACTGAGCAGAATTAAAGAGCTCCCCCCCCCCTCACTGCAACTGTGCACATACAGCGCTGCTTACCAGGTATTGAACTGTGACCTCCGACACACTCTCCTTGGCCTCAAACTCTACCCTCCCTGCCCTCTCCTCCCACTTTGTACGGGATGTATGACCCAACCGGGGACTGATGCCAAGCAGGGCACCCCATCCACCCCCTTGTGGGCCCACGCAGCAGCAGCATCGCATTCCCAATGTCGCAAAGGTCCAAAGAAACAAAAAAAAAATGGTTTCAACTTTGCAGGTTTCGCAGTTTGTGAAGTTTGCGAAATTAGAAAAAAAATCTAATTTGTGAACGGCCAAACCTCACATATCCTGAAAGACATGCAGATTACTGGATCACAATTTGAGTTTTAAATATCATCACTCCAGGAAGCAGACATCAAAAGGTGACGTCACATCGTGACTCAGGCATCCGATGTTAACATCACTCCATGAACCAGAGATCAGACTAACACCAATAGGAATCAGGCTCCACTGTAATATTCTTGCAGAAACCAGGCTCCAGGCTTTAGATTATGACGTCATGCATAGAACAAAAAAAACTAGACATCAGCCAATGACATCTGTCCCTGGCCGAGGGGTCCGATTTTGATAACCTTTTGTAATTCAAGTGCCAGCTTGTGGCATCACAAGAAAGAGATCAGATTGAAACATCTGACTGTGACATCACTTCACGACCCAAACATCTGACAGTGACATCACTTCACGACCCAAACATCTGACAGTGACATCACTTCACGACCCAAACATCTGACAGTGACATCACTTCACGACCCAAACATCTTGACAGTGACATCATTCCAGGAAGCAGACATCAGACAGTGACTTCAAACCATGACCCATACAGAGAGTGACATCATTATAGGAAGCAGACCTCAGACAGTGACTTCAAACCATGACCCAAAGGGACCACCCGCAGACCGTGACATCACTCCAGGAACCAGACATCGGTCTGTGACATCACTGCAGGAACCATACATTAGACTGTGACATCTCTCCAGGAACAAGACATTCGACTGTGACATCACTCCAGGAACAACCATTCGATTGTGACATCACTCCAGGAACAACCATTCGATTGTGACATCACTCCAGGAACCAGACACGAGACTGTGACATCACTCCAGGAACAAGACATTAGACTGTGACATCAATCCAGGAGCAAGACATTCGACTGTGACAGCACTCCAGGAACCAGACATCAGACGGTGACATCACTCCAGGAACCAGACATTCGACTGTGACTTCACTCCAGGAACCAGACATTCGACTGTGACATCACTCCAGGAACCAGACATTCGACTGTGACATCACTCCAGGAACCAGACATCAGACGGTGACATCACTCCAGGAACCAGACATCAGACGGTGACATCACTCCAGGAACCAGACATCAGACGGTGACATCACTCCAGGAACCAGACATCAGACGGTGACATCACTCCAGGAACCAGACATCAGACGGTGACATCACTCCAGGAACCAGACATCAGACGGTGACATCACTCCAGGAACCAGACATCAGACGGTGACATCACTCCAGGAACCAGACATCAGACGGTGACATCACTCCAGGAACCAGACATCAGACGGTGACATCACTCCAGGAACCAGACATCAGACGGTGACATCACTCCAGGAACCAGACATCAGACGGTGACATCACTCCAGGAACCAGACATCAGACGGTGACATCACTCCAGGAACCAGACAGCAGACGGTGACATCACTCCAGGAACCAGACAGCAGACGGTGACATCACTCCAGGAACCAGACAGCAGACGGTGACATCACTCCAGGAACCAGACAGCAGACGGTGACAGCACTCCAGGAACCAGACAGCAGACGGTGACAGCACTCCAGGAACCAGACATCAGACTGTGACAGCACTCCAGGAACCAGACATCAGACTGTGACAGCACTCCAGGAACCAGACATCAGACTGTGACATCACTCCAGGAACCAGACAGCAGACGGTGACATCACTCCAGGAACCAGACAGCAGACGGTGACATCACTCCAGGAACCAGACATCAGACTGTAACATCACTCCAGGCGGTAAAGGAAACAAACGGTACCTTTGTGTGTCGAGTATATCACCAAGGTCCAACACCAGTTGTACAAATGTGCTGATGTAGCGCCAGTCTAGCTGTAAAGTAAAGGAGCGCAAAAAAAGTAGCAAAAAAAGCAAGAAAATAATCGAGCTGGGAAAGGGCCCACATTCCAGTATGAACTGGACTAGGGTGGGGGCCCGTCAAAAGGAAGACTCAGCCCGGTGCAATTAAGAAGGTGCTGTAGCTACAGAGTGCGTATAAAAGGAGTGACTGCCGCCAGAGCTTACTCTCTGGAGTGACGGACTCTGGTCTGGGAGAATGTGTCGGACCAAAGGAGGAATGCCCGCGTTCCCCGCATGGTCTTGGACTGCCGGCCACCTCCCCCCTTAACACACTGACTGAATTACCCAATTCAACCAGTCAACACATGGGGGTCTTTGGAAGTCAGGGGGTACAGGGCCCCCCCCTGGCCGTATTTATTAAAATATAAAAACAAATAAAAAATTTAAATAAAATAAACATTTCTGACAATTATTAAAATGCACATTTCAGAACATTAGATTGACATCCGTTTCGACATGGTATGATGGGCTAACCTTAACAAATATCTAATACAGCGTGTTTCCTAGCCGAATCTAAACATCCTGAAAATTAAACTGCATTCTAATTAATAAAGTCGTACGGCAAGGTCGCCAACCGGTGTCGGATCCTTTTACAGCTGCGCTCTCGCGTTCGAAATGCGCATGCGCAACCCAGGGCACGCTTCACCCACGTGCGCTCCCTGAACTCCATTTAACCGTAACAGGAGGGCCCAGACACTCGCGCACCTTAGTGACGTCATAGTGTTGTGAGGGGTGGCTACCAGCCTGAGGAAAGCGTAGACTCCCTCCCCCGCACCCTTTAAAAACGGGATATCATATCCTGCCCCTGAAGTTCTGAGAGAGACCAATGGCCCCTCCCGCGGGCGGCCCCTTTCGTGAATGGGTCCGCCCCCCCGTAAGGACCTTAAAATGCTGCTCACCGATTAATGACCTTACCGCCAGACACACATAATAAATACGACATTGCTATTCTAAAAGGGAAAAAAGGCCTAAGGAGAAAATTGTTAATACACAGCAAAACACAAAACATATACATATACAGATACTCCTGTAAGCGGGAAAAAGGCCTAAGGAGAGAATTAGTTAAAATATCACAGCACTGCACAAAACATTTACATCTGTTCAACCTTCCAGTAAACGGAAAATCCAAGGCCTACTGGATCAAGCATCCTATTCCTATACTCCGGCACATTGTAACACTTTATACCTACCATTGGCCGGCCCCAAGATCTGCTAAAAGGGGATGGAGGGCGGGGAAAATTACACAGCCCCACGGTGGGGCGAGGAGCGAGCCTGGGAGCGCGGGCACAAAGAGGCCGCCTCCCGCGCTCCCCAGGCTTTTTAACCCTTTCGCCGCCGCGGCCCCGCCCCCTCACCCCGGAAGTGCACGACTACTTCCGGGGTGAGGGCGCGGGGCAAGCGGCCCCGAAAGGAACGGGGTGTGGGAGGGGCCGGGCCCCGCCATGCTTGCGTGGGGGCCGATTGGGCCCCCCCTTCTCTCATGGTCTTGGACTGCCGGCCACCTCCCCCTTAACACACTGACTGAATTACCCAATTCAACCAGTCAACACATGGGGGTCTTTGGAAGTCAGGGCGTACAGGGCCCCCCCCTGGCCGTATTTATTAAAATATAAAAACAAATCAAAAATTTTAATAAAATAAACATTTCTGACAATTATTAAAATGCACATTTCAGAACATTAGATTGACATCCGTTTCGACATGGTATGATGGGCTAACCTTAACAAATATCTAGTACAGCGTGTTTCCTAGCCGAATCTAAACATCCTGAAAATTAAACTGCATTCTAATAATAAAGTCGTACAGCAAGGTCGCCAACCGGTGTCAGATCCTTTTACAGCTGCGCTCTCACGTTCGAAATGCGCATGCGCAACCCAGGGCACGTTTCACCCACGTGCGCTCCCTGAACTCCATTTAACCATAACAGGAGGGCCCAGACACTCGCGCACCTTAGTGACGTCATAGTGTTGTGAGGGGTGGCTACCAGCCTGAGGAAAGCGTAGACTCCCTCCCCCGCACCCTTTAAAAACGGGATATCATATCCTGCCCCTGAAGTTCTGAGAGAGACCAATGGCCCCTCCCGCGGGCGGCCACTTTCGTGAATGGGTCCGCCCCCCCGTAAGGACCTTAAAATGCTGCTCACCGATTAATGACCTTACCGCCACAGGCCAGGTAGTTGACAGACTATCTGGCCCCCCCAACCGCCTACACTGAAAGGTCATATCTTCCTAATCAAGAAACCCTCTACCCCTGCTAGTTTGTTCCCTATCCTTAGGGCATTCCCTGACTCTGTCAACTGGACCCCCCCACCCTGTGAGTAGACAACCCCTCCGATAATTGTCCACTCTTCATTATCAGCCGACTGTTAGTCTACATTGTCCCTCTCAGATGCCCCTGAGGGATATTCTGCAATTAAGGTGTTTGAACTAATTTCTCAAACCAAGTGTTGATCCTCTTTATCGAGTGATTCTTCACCGAGTGACTCCGTGCACTCGCCTATTCCCCCCCCCCCTTTTACGTGCAGCCTGGGGAAAACTGAGCCCCCCTATGGTGCAGTCTGGGTCCTCTCATCGTTACCCCATGTCCTAAAATGAATGAGGGTGTGGGGGCACGCCTCTCGAGGGTCCCTGCAGATGCTGTGACCGGGGGTATCCTGGTACTACCATTCTACCCTTCCCACTGGCATACTGTACAGTCTGCTAACCATCCACACCTAGCCACCACGCTCTGGAAAGTGTTAAGTGTATGGTACTACTTTTACTATGGAAGTCCCCACTTCCTGAACAGGGGAAATGAGACGTTGCATAGGCCTATTGTGACCGGGTGTAGGGGTGAGGGGTTAACCTTAGGACCGAGAATAGGCTCTGGGACAGGTCTGATAGGCAACTCCGGTGTTGAAGCAGAAACTGACTGGACAACAGGTCTTGGGAGTAAGGACGGTTTTATTGGTATAGTACGTTTAGGGTTTGGTTGCAATGTTCTCCTGGTCCTAAACGTAAGTCTCTCCCTAGCAAAGTGACTGGGATCCGTCTTTGAATCGTGGTATTCTCCTTCTCCGGGGTCTTTGGTCTTCCGCTCTTGTCCTCAGGGTCTGGTCAAGGTAGCGTCTCGTTGTTCCGGAGCCCATAGAAAGGAAGACCAACAGAGAGGGAACCGTTAGTTCTACAGTCTTTGGGGGACTTGCACCTTGGGGCCGTGTGAAGTGGAGAAAGGTCACCAGTGTCGGATTTACTGTTATGTAGTCGGTGACGTGGGGAGGGTACAGAAAGTGAGGGTTAATCGCGGGGTAATGAACACAAGAGGAGAGGGGTACGAGGAAACGCAAACGGGGTTTGCTATACACTATTTACACGCACGCCGTCTTCCCACCCACACCGCCATACGGTCCCGTACCTGGGATAGCCACGCTCCTCCCCCGGGAGAGTGGCACGGCGGCTCACAGGGTCGTTGGCCTCCTGGCTCTCCGTGGGGTTCGTCTTTCGGCCTGCTCTTCGGAATTCCTTCGGTGTCCTTCTTTTCCGACTTCTCCGCTTCTCTTCAACCGCTCTCCGACGCTGCTCCTCGCCTCCTCCTCCGAGGTGATGTCACACGTTTCTGTCTGTACTTCCTGCTCTTTATCCAATCTGGCCTCGCAGACGAATACAGGAGGAGGGGTCACCACCTCCTCAGAGTACGCCCAATTAAAGGCGCCGCGCTCTTCTTCCACGTCGTCCAGTCCTGTATCCCAGGGGTCAGTCTGTAAGGAAGGAGGTATGACAGGATCAGTAATGGGAGACCACCAGTCCTCGGTAGCGCTCCGCCTCGCATCTTTACACCTATCATTCCTGGGGTTGCCGAGGCTAGGAATGCACACCCTTGTGTACTGTCCCATCTCTACCGTTGTCACTACCAATTGGTGATCTATGCATATACTATGCTGACACTGGTGGCCCTGCGTGCACAGGCGCCGTTACTGTAGGTATACCATTTCCTGTTAAGGCAAATACTGCCATTTTTTGTGAAGCAACATCCTGCTACATTACTGCGACCCGCCCAATCAAGGGTTTACACATCATAAACAATCAACTCTGTGCTGGCACCTCCTGCGTCTTTTGATCGCTCGCCCATCACACTTGCGTTGTTGCTTGCCATCCTCAACCTGACGTAAGCATCCCTTGGGCTGTCCACCTGTAGCAGCTGTTGTGATGTGGAGCACTCCAGATATCCACCATGGACCCGGCCATACATAAATGGAAAAGATAAACACAAAACATTAGTGTTTCTGGCGATAACTGCTGTACACGTGCTAGTCTTATATTGCCATCACTTGCTAAGTTTGAGATACGATTAGCGTCAGATGCATACTCATAAACACTTCCGACTAAGTGTTAATCATAGCCTCAGTTTGTGTCCCCTGTAGCGTGACTGGATTAGTGTTACGAAGAGTGCCCTGTACAATGGCCTTCATTAACGAATACTACCCATTGTGCAGTGCAGTGACACAAAGCATGGAGTCCCCAGTGAATACCATAGCGCCTTCATGACTCCTTAAGGATGATTAGGATATCAGTTTAAAAAGAACAGTCTGTTTGGCCAATGCCGCATCCAAGTCTTTAAGCATAGGATTAGCACCCACCCAACCACAACTTGTTGAGATACACGTATTCTAAGTATCGAACCCCTCGCGCCTGACTGTTGACTTCGACCGTGGCTGACAATGGCAATGCCTAATATAAATAACGGGCAACCATAACCTATATATATTATTTTTATGGTACCAAACTGAGCATCATTCCCTTAACAGGTTGCATGTAACAGGTGGCCCTCCAGCTGCCACACCTGAATTTCCAATCAATTCATAGTATACCACCACCTCTCGTAAATCATGATGCAACATTAGTTTAAACAGATCAGGGTTTAATGTGTTACCGTTCATTAACCCATTCTGCCTCCCCCAGTTCAGCCCTGGTCATATGCAACCTGTCCGACCCCCCTGCCCATATAATAGCACCAGCAGTATCAGAGATGGGATTTAGGCATGGTCACGACCTTCCTTTTTAGATCCACTCTACTATAGTGAGTCCTTTGCTTGCTATACGTCCTCTGTCCTCTGAGAAGTTTACCTGAAACTAATAGGCATACTATGGAATGTCAATTTCCTGGCTGACATTTGGTACGGCTGACTCAAATAGGCAATAAAACAGGGGGGGAAGAATTTAGTGCAAAATGCTGTTAAGTAGACACGCAAGTGCACACAGGTGACCCAGAACTAGTATTGTCAATATTCCTGATAGATATATCCCTTACATAGCCACTTTACCATGTTACCGTTTGCAGGTAGCATTACCTTGTTCCGGGGGCGACAAAGGTTTTTACCACTGAAACCAGGCTTAAATCGCACTGTGCCTAGTAACTTGTGCTGCACATTTCATAGTTTTGTCCTGTGATCAAGTCGAGGCCTACCACCTAGGCAAGTACGCACGCAAGTGTAGCTTGAATCAGCAAGCCCACAGGTGACCCCCGAACTAGTATTTTCAATAATACCGATAGATATATTCATTACATAGACCACTCTGCCATGTTACCGTTGTAAGTAGCATTAGCTTGGCCTGTGTGCGGATACCCAGGCGGAGCAGACACACAATATTGTTTACTGAGATCCCTCCTGTTGAACCAGACAGGATCTATTATTTTATGAACAGTGAGGACGTTCTGAAACAACAAAATTCCCCCGCACCCAGAAAGAAATATTGTGGGGTGGCGGGGTCAGTGCAAGGAGGGTGTTAAACAGGGATCAGATTACAGTGCCCGCCCAGCAATGATGGTTACATTGTCTATTTACCAAATAAATAGCAACCACGACTGTCTTGTCGCTGAGTCAGAAAGGAAAAACAAGGGCACAGTAATTGTCATCCTAATGTCACAGCATTTAACCCCATGAGGGCAGCTTTTCATGCTCCTTGCACTCAACTAGTCTGACAAATGATCGTTTAAAGTGTTCTTGCCCAACTGTAGGTATACAATGGGCAGCATCTCTGAGATTAGAATTAACATATTAAATGCATTTAGATACAGTGCATCTAAATATATCACATTTTAAAGCGTGTTGATTATCCTGCAAATCTGTCATGGATACAGCCCTCCTGGGCCTACATTGGACATTCTTGATTTAAAGAAAGAGATAAAGATCTTCCAATTTCAGCAGGCAATTATTTGTGGCCCTGAACCCTCCTTTTCATTCACTTGTGAGCTAAAAGCCCCACTGCCTTATTGCTATCCCCGGTAGCAGGTGGTCACCCTGGCCAACTATTTACTGAACCAACTTGCTTGTAAACAGGTGTGATAGGATGTGGGATAGTACTCTACCTACCCACACTACTCAACTTAAATGAAAATTCGTGAACATCAGAGGCTGGCCGTTGCTGGTAAATTGAGCCCAAAAACCCGCCAAGACGGGGAATTGACTCCTGGACCAACTTGCTTGTAAAACAGGTGTGATAGGATGTGGGATAGTACTTTTCCTACCCCACTACTCTACTTAAATGAAAATTCGTGAACATCAGAGGCTGGCCGTTGCTGGTAAATTGAGCCCAAAAACCCACCAAGACGGGGAATTGACTCCTGGTACCGGTCTCAACCTCTGCATCAGGGTCTGCCACTCTAACCATTTGAGCCTGCTGATGTTTAAAAGGTACGATCCATACTTGTTGGCCGTCGGTGGTGTAGGGAATCCACTGCTGTAAGCATCCGGCCGTGGTGACTAATGGCCAGCAGTGTCCCAATCTCCGTTTTTTAGATTATGTTGATCTGCCCCTCCTTACCCTTTCTTTGTCTAGCCCATTTCGCCTTGCCCTGTACTGCATCTAATAAGTTATTGGCCCCCACTGGGTATCATAACGTTACTAGGCTTTTTGAGCCCCCCAGACAGATGCTGCCTGCATCTTATTAGCCTCGTGAGCGTCCAGGAAGTGCACATTCCTCCCTAAGCGAATACACTAGACTATATTTCTAGTTGAAGTATACCCCAGGAGAACCACTAAATGATCACAGTTTATGGTATAAATAAACTAGGTTTCTGGTGCTAGCCTGTGTTTTGTGGCACTATATTCTCCTCTTAATTAAACATAATCTTTCATATAAAACAATGATAAATGAGTAATATTCCCCTGCACATCATGGTAGCACCCTTCTTAGAAAATAAAGGTGTTATCTAAAATAAACATCAAGCTGTGTTGTGCTGTTATACTAATCATGCTATTACATGGGACTTCGGGGAGGACAATTACTGAACTATCATTAGGGTTAAGGTCATGCGAGAACATATCCAGGAAAGATTTAGGGTGAAATGTCATATGATGTCATTGAGGTCAAAGGGGGTGTGTGGCGTGACTTCCGCTACCCCTGGGAATTTGGTGAGTATGTATTTCCTTGCATACCGTCACAAATTACATCATGACGCCATCAATGACATCGCTGCTGTATTCACATATCACATCACTATGCACGGCGTATGTGTAAACATACAAGCGCGGGGACTGTTGATTGCAGAGTCACCCGAATCTCCAGCGGGACCAGTTGTTTCTCTGGTCTTAATTGCGCGATGAGTAAAGGTATCCCCTTGGGGCGCTCTGAGCCGGGGCGACAAACCTTAGAAAGGTTATTGCATGCAACGGCTCCAAAAGTTAGTTTCACTGCCAAATTCGAATTTAGATGGCAGAAGAGCGTATTATGTAGGTCGGTTGAAATTGGCTAAAATTATTGCAGAAAAGTTAAACAAATCCAAAGTTCCAAAATAATCTAGAGGGTGTTATATTACAGCGAAATTATTGGACTCTGGGGTGCTGCGTTATTCGAGCTTCATTGTGTGGGTCGTTAATTGAGAGATCAAATCGTAGCATAAATTGCACGTGGCACATATTTGGGGGCGCCGGGTGGTTGGCCTCATTGGCGCTGTTATGGACTTTTATATACATTTATTGTCCTCTTATGTAGCGCAAACCACAAACGGCATCATATAGAATTATTCATCATATAGAATTATTCGAACTGTAAACAATATAATCTAATACATTAATAATTGTATGATGTCATGGAAATCAATATGAAGGGAGATGACGTAGTGGCGTGATGATATTAAAGCCGTTAATTAAGTGTCATCAAATTAAGTAACACCAACATGCAATACAAAACCAGTTACTAAAGAACGTATCGTCTTGTATATTTCCATGAGCTCGAGGCAGCGTCAAAAATGTGAGTGACACTCTGTATAAAGCACCACACTGCAAAAGTGAAATGTCTCTGGGAGCGGCCAGGCTTGAAAGCTAACAAGTCAACACCAAATTATTGCAAAAATGAACCGCCCGAGCTGACCTGCCCCCACGGATGTGCTTCCTCCAAAGGATACTAACCACAATCAACCAGCAGCATACCAAATATATTTTAAATGACATCTCCGCCGTTCACTGCTACCCACTAACAATGCGCTGGATGTCTCAGTCCGCTTAATAGTACCCCTCTGCCTGCCTGTTCGCTACAAGGAAAACACAGCAATTTCAAATCGCATGCCGAGCCCCCCTACTTAACTTGTGCCAAGGTACACTCCGCCACGGTACATCATCTAGCCCAGGATCCTCTCTCGTGCAGAAAACGGACCCCCGGTCATCCTGTCCCACGCGAAGCGCCCGGTCATCCTGTCCCACGCGAAGCGCCCGGTCATCCTGTCCCACGCGGAGCACAGCATTTCCGCCATTCTCCTCGCCGATTCCATGTCCACGTCCCACCATGGACATCACATCGACCCCGGACCTGCAGAGGGAGAGTGAAAAGAAAGGAGAGCAACAGATTCTCCATGCCTGTTGACTGACGATTCTTCTCCTTGGGCTGATGATCCGCACCCGACACCTGGAAGAAAACAAAGAAGAAAATTACACAGCCCCACGGTGGGGCGAGGAGCGAGCCTGGGAGCGCGGGCACAAAGAGGCCGCTTCCCGCGCTCCCCAGGCTTTTTAACCCTTTCGCCGCCGCGGCCCCGCCCCCTCACCCCGGAAGTGCACGACTACTTCCGGGGTGAGGGCGCGGGGCAAGCGGCCCTGAAAGGAACGGGGTGTGGGAGGGGCCGGGCCCCGCCATGCTTGCGTGGGGGCCGATTGGCCCCCCCTTCTCTGAAGCGGCGGTGACTGGGGGCGCCCTGCAGCGGTGCTCGTCAGACCCACCCCGGTCAGGTTCAGCATCCTCGGCCTTCGTCATGGCAACCTACAGTCCTTTCGCTTCTAGGTGCTGCAGATAGCAGATGTTACTGTTAATCAATTAAAGGGCCCTTGTTCTTCCAATCTCAGATGCCTGAGATGGGATTGGACGCGCGTATCACCTGATGTCAGCAGTGAGCACCAGATGTCAGCAGTGAGCATTTAATTTGCCAATCCACCAAGAGACGCCATCTTCTCTTTGTAGACCGTTTGTGAATTCCAGTTCTCTATTCTACCTCTTTTCTGTAACTCATTGACAATCCCGGCCTTAGCGCTCTCATTCTGTGGCTAGAAGTCCTTCCTTCAAGGAGCTCTGCGTCTTCCACTGGACAATCCCCGGCACCGGATCGAGCTGGACCGGCCCCACTTCAAGGCCCAAAGTCCTGCGAGACCCCAGCCAGAGGGAGACATCTCTGCACTCACCTCGAGACCCAAAGAGCGGGACGGGCCCGACTGCTCCCAAACACCACCTACCCCAGTACCCACAGGGGCGTAGCTAGCAATGGTGCAGCAGGTGCAGTGGCACCGTTGGTCAGCAGGCCTACGAGCACAGCCCTTTCTCCTGCGCACGCTCCCGCCCCCACCTCACGCGCAAGCATGGCAACCAGTTTAAGCCGCAACTGGAGCACGCGTCCAGCCCCGTGGACCGCACCAGATGCTTCCAACATAGGTGATAGGCCACACTATAAAGCAAAATGCACCCTTCCTCCCAAACTCACCAGTCGGAGTCACCTCTGTACCTGTCCACTCGGGAGAGCGCCTCGTGGACTCACTAGCAGTAAGAAACGCTATGTTAACATAAGGGGTTCTTTTGCTTGACTGTTGAAGCGCTGACCCAATGACACAATAGGACACCGTAGGTTGACGCAACACGTTTTTTTGTTGCAGTTTTATATAGCGCGTTATTGGAGCACTTTACACGCCCACCAGTTACGTTACACAAGGACACGTTCAGTTTTGGGCACAGGGAGATGAAGTGATTTGCCCAGAATTACACGATGCTGAGCCGACGCAGAGTCTCGAACCTGGTTTCTGCAGCTCTGGCCATAAGGCCACGTTCCCTCTCACAGCCGAATATTTTTTTAATTCATTGCAAAAATGAATCACACTATTTTTCAAGGTTTGACGATTCTACATAGTGTGGTTCTTTTTGTAATCAAAAAAAGTCACTTCCTGTTCGTCCTCTTTGGAATCCTGAATTTCTGAGGCGGAAGTGAGGCACGCTGTGAGAGGAGCAGAAGGGCCCTGCTTTCCTGGACTCCCCATCTGTCACTGGCTTGAGAGGCAACCACCACCCCCCACAAACAGCCCCCTCCTGGCTGCGCCAGCGACGGTGTCTCACCATTTCTTGGATGGACACAAAACTGGCAGTTCACTCCAGATTCCCATGGCTGAGCTAAGCAGATAGGGAAAGCAGTCTGGGTGCGGGGCGACTGCTAAAAAGATCATCAGAAGACCTAAAAATGAAGCCCCACACTTCCTGTGCGTTTGTGCAGAGATGGTGCGACACAGAGCAAAAAGGCGCAAACAGGAGCGGCCATGAGTGTTTCCATGCAAAATATATTTTGAGGTAAAAAGTTGAGGAGTGTAGTGGATGTTATGTGGAGTGGAATTATGTGGGTTGGATTGGAACTGTTTAATGTGGCATGGAATTGTGTGGTGTTGAGTGGAGTTATGTGGAGTGGAATTATGCGGCGTGGATTTGTGACAAGGTCTCTGCTGAACACATGCAAGTGAAATCTATAGAATACACACGTAGCTTTTAAAGAGTTTTATTTTGACGTTACCGCTGGGTTGGTTCGTTTACATTCCATTCCTCGGCATGGCTGGGGTGTGTACAGCAATGCAGGTGAAAAGCAAAATGCCCAGGGACTGCAGAGGCCTTATGCAGAACAAGAAATAGTCAGATATTTGCTCGGATCTTGTGTTATTTTTTAAATTATTACATTGATGAAAATAACGTAAATCAAGCATATAGCAGGCTACATACCGGCTTGATTAGCATAGTCAATACAACAATCTTAGAGGTGATTTTCCTGACCTTCCAAACACAGTATTTTTGCACCCCTATATAGCAACTTCCCTCTCAATATACCAACCTTATAGTTACTAGATGACTCTGTCCTCAAGGCTACTAACTTCCTGCCCCGAGCTTTCCGTTAACATATTGCACTCTGGGGTTTGTATTACTTGTTTCCACTACAGAAAAACCAAGTGAACTAATAAGTGAAATCAACCTGAAAAGGTGTACCCCAAAATAAAGAGAATAGCCGTAGTGACATGAGTTTCTGGTAATCTTAACCATGTGAGTTCTATTCCAATGTCTCACACGTCCCCCGAGAATGTACGTCGGAACGGTTATAATGCCTTAATAGCCGCCTTTAGGCGCGTTGCACCATTAGACTCCTTAGGACTGTGGCAACGCGGCCCTCTGAGCTTCATGCAGTTATGCGAGGATAGTCAGCCCTCTTCTTTTTTTTATTTTTTTTATTAATTAAGCATGCACTTCAGCTGCAGTAAATGAGCACAGAAAGCAATGCGCTGCGCTGCCTTTCAAGGGGCTTCCGCGAGGGGCTGAAGGTCGCGCATAAATTCAGAGCCACCGCTTTCCCCCACACAGTTGCCATAGAGGAATCCAGCACTGTGCCGGGCACGATTCAGGGTGCAGGTTGCACTAGCGTTTCTTACAGCGTAGGAGCACCGTCACAGAGCGTACAGGTCAAGAGGGAAAGAGAGAAGCAGTGGACGAGGCCACCGCTCCCAGCACTTCGCTCATCTGCTGCAGGCGTTGCTGTCTGACGTCACCCAGGCAACTTGCGTGATCATACGGGCTGTCTTTGAGTGATGAAACTCTTCTCACCCAGAGAACAGTTCTGGGTCTGTTACATGAGCCCCTAGTCAGCCCGAAAAAATACTGCCTTATTTTGGAGGTAAACCTTAACTGACATCTTCCCCTCAAGCTGTCCAACTTCTATTCTCATTCTCAAGAAACTTACGAAGACTTTATATTATCAATGCATGTTGGATTTTACTGTCTTGCATTCAAGAAAGACAAGCGGCGCGGGTGCCACCCCGCTCATTGCCGCCCTTTTCACACCCGGTGCCCACCCGGCATTGCCCCAGAGATTGCCGCGCCCTGAACGGGTGCTCAGACCACTTTATTTTGCCCATTTAAGAGGGTGCTGACCCCTCATTTGCCCGAGGATTTCACCGCCGCCGGCCGGGACACCGCGGTGACGTCACTCCCCGGGCCGCGCTGCGATTGGCTGCCGGCCCGAGGAGATCCGGAAGCCCCACAGCCGCGGGACAAAGAGCCCGGAGGAAGCAGGAAGTGTCCAGTGAGAGGGAGCACGGGAGGCTACCCCGCCTCCCTGGACGTCCCGGCAGCAAGAAGAGCATCCGCAGCCACAGGAGGAGAGCCGCCGCCTGGAGGAATAGGTGGGGCTCCGGTGTGAGGAGCAGAGAGCCCCCACCTGCTGCCGCCGCACCAGAGAGAAGACCGGCAGCCAGAGAACCGGTGAGTGCAGCTCCGAGTGGGAAGGGGGGCCGTTGGGGCACATTGCCGGTGCCCCCGCGCCCCCCACCCCCCCGGTGCTCTGTGGGTGTGAGTGCATGTGCACGGCGGGGGGGGGCACGGGGGCGGGGAGGTTCTCTAGGTAGGTTTGTGTGTGTGTGTGTGTGTGTGTGCGCGGCGGGGGGGGCTGTATGTGTGCCTTCTTTCAAGGAGCCTTGGGAGACAGGAAGTGCTCACGACCTGATCCGTTTACGCGCGCGTGCACATCACTTGTCTCCTGTCTCCCTTGACTCCTTGAAAGCAGGAATGATTGCAATAGAGTCTCGCAGCGAGGATTGCTTCGCGATCGATTTCGCAGGTGCGAGACCTAAAAATAAAAAGAAACAGAAGACCTATCCTGACGTTTGACCTCTGTTTTTGAAGCGCAGCAAATGTGACACGATAAATCCAAAATTGAAAGTAATCTTTATTTATTGCCTGATCTTTGGCAACCCACCAAACATCGGCTCATGACCCACTGGTCAGTTGCGTTTCAAAGTTTTTGAAACTTTGATTTAGAGTATGAGTCTTTGAGGTGGTGTTGGGGCTCTGCTTTCTTTTCTTTTTTAGAGTGCCCTCTCCTCTGCTTGCTCTTCCTCTTGAAAGCAGTCTGACACAGCAGGAGTGATTACAAAGCTCATAGCCTCACAACACAAGCCATGGTAGTGACTAGAGTTCACAACTGGAAGTCAACTACCCTGATGTGTATCAAAAAATAAGCCCAAGGTTTTTTCTTTCCTGGGATGTGCCCTGGCCTCTTCCTTGTGACATCCCACTCAAGCAAAGAGCACCTTTAGTCGTGTGCAGGGTAAGCCTGACCCCTCTCCAGTTATGTCTCGGGAATGGAACAATACACCCCTGGCTTGGGAAAGGGTGACCGGGGGGGGGGGTGCTTGTCCGTGTTTTATCATGCAGCCTGGGTCTCACAAGATGGAATCCAGGGCCTTCTATGTATTGTACAGTCCACAGGCACACATACACCCACTGCATTTACACACACTGCACAACTCTGCATCCTTAATGCACTATACCACTCCTAGATGCACATGCATCCAACATATAAGTTTACCCTGCGCACACTGCTCAGCACTGCATTTTCCCTGTATTGTACCCTTCCGAGGCACACATGTTCAGCATATGTACACTATTCATTTGCTGTGCAGCACTACACACCAAACTGATGTAGGCCAAGGGTGATTTAAGCACACAGCAGCAGAACTTTGAATGAGTGAGCCTGTAGGCTCCACTCCAGTTATACAGGTTAAAATGGGCCTGTTCACTCTTAATAATCACTACGCAGTATGCGGCCACCACAGTGCTTGTGCTCATTAACTTCTTGTAAAGGCAGTAGCCTCTTGCCACTGAGGGTAGTAATTTTGGCATCCCTCCAAGTCTGAGACTGCACTCCATGTGTATGTCATGGCGCACACATGATGGGATCAAAATCCGCATTAGGAATCTGAACATCAGTACAATTGGGCACTTAGAGCAGGGGTGCACACCCATTACCTTTTCCGTCTCACCACTTCATAAGCCCGGAGATGGAATTGACATTATACACAAAAAAAGCAATAGGCTGCACCACATCAACGGACACATTCTCCAACCTGGAACAGCGGGAATTCAAGTTCTACGTCACAGACCACTTCACCCAAAGTGACACTCGTCTACATGAACTTTGTCGCACAACTCACCTTCGATGCTAGCTATTACATCCTGCTGCAGACCTGAACTTCCACCTGGAAAAGCATGCCGACCGTAACATATAAGCACTCAACAAAGCGTTGGGAGCGTGGGCCTCGCTCAACAAGTAAAAGGGACCCTAACCGTGTTGCCAGGCACCTCCAGGACCTTTTTTTTACCACCTTCAACAAAATCAGTCGACAGGCCCACACCAGTCCCCTGGCTGGTACTGGAACTCTGCACAACACCCACCGACCTGAACACAGCAACAGCCTCCCAAAGGCCATCAAGAATTTCAACAATAAAAAATATTACTGGGCTGCACATTTGGCTGCCATTAATCAGGGTACATACCGAACCCCCGGGGACCTGGGTAATGCCATGGATCTATGGCAACTGCCCGGCGGCTCCTACAATGAAGCCCTATACGAGAACCCCAAACCTCTATGCTTGACGGGGCCCACGTCCCGTTCGGTCCAGGTGTGGCATGCAGTTAATAAAAGCCTAGGGTGGGAACATAATTTGATGCTTGTGACCCCCTTGTGGGACGCGGCTCAGCTGGGCGGGCTTCATTCCTCTAAAGGTTTTGACAAATGGGACCTCATTGGCATCTCCAGGGTGGGCGACCTATGGGTAAAGGGGCAGATGCTCAGTTTTGTCCAACTAAAACAGTACGAACTGGCGGACTCTGAATTCTTCCGTTATCTCCAGATCCGTCATGCTTTGACGAACACCATCAAGGGAGGGTCCCCTCTCCCTGACTCTTCCCCGTTAGTGGATAGGCTATTGGACGGGCTCCTCCCAGAGAAAGCCATATCCATGACCTACAAGACACTTATCAATAACACGCCAGACCCCCTAACCAAACTGCGTGAGGCATTGGATGCAGATGGCCTCCTTGTGGACGACGAAGAACGGAGAGAGGCGGTGGCCTCTCCCAGAGAGGAGGCAATCTCTGCACGCCTACGTCTGGTGCAATTGAAAATACTCCACAAAGTCTATGTAACGGGGCCGCAGTTGGCCCACATGGGGCGTGGAGACTGTCAACTGTAAGCGTCGCTGTGGACAAACAGCCACATTTATGCATATTCTGTGAGTGTGCAGTCATTTTGGAAAGGTATTCAGAGTCCTGAGTGATGTCATACAAAAAACTATTAATCCGAAGGTCACGAGATGTTTGCTGAATGTGTGGGAACCAACAGACCTAGTGGGCGTGGAGAGACTGAGTCACACTTGGGGGCCACAGTTGCAAAAAGGGACTTTGCACAGATGTGGGGAGGGTCAGTAGTCCCCACTGTCGCAAGTTGGAAGCGTAACATGGACTGGTGCATGATCTGTGTATATAGCTCAAGGGTGCCCGCAGAAATGGTCGCGAGTATGGCCTAGATGGAACTCATATAGGGGAGACATATGTGCCGCGCCGAATGTCCCCCTGGAGGAGGACCCTGTATCAGCACTGAGTATATGATGTGTATTGTACTGAATCTCACACTCGTACCTGAATATTTGATTTATTTGCCATATTCAATCATGTTTCAATGGAAAATAACAATGCTGATTTGTTTTGTGTTTGATAAAACCAATAAAAAGATATATAAACAAAAAAAAAAGATTTTCAACAATTGGATCACTTCCTCTGCCAGCTCCCTGGCCCCTTCAAACACAGCAGTACAAAAAGCACCAGACCAGTTGGTTCACTGTGGAAAACTCAGACTGATGAAATGGTGGGCTGCAACGATGACTGCACAGACAGAAGCGTAACATCTTCACTATTGTGAAAGATTCTACGTCTGCAGCAGCCACCTCCATCTGTATCACTTTGTCGCAGGACCTCTGCAATAAAATCTCTATTCTTCAGAAACCAAATCATCATTTACAGCAACATCAACTCATCACTGAACCCAACAGATCTCTCAAACCACTTTCCGATCTTCTCCAAACAACCAATGCTAAGCACATGGCCAGTCATAACCCCAGAAGAAACTGCAGCCACCATGAAGCCCATCCACTCAACAGCCCATCAGATCCCTGCCTCCACCACACCTACTCCAGAGATCTATACCAAGTCTGCACCATGCTCTCATCCATTCTGAATTCCTGAAGCTCTTCTTCGACCTTCCCAGATGGTTGGGAACATGCAAATGAAGAAACACTCTGCAGATCCTTCACCAACACACTAATCTCCTGGCTACCATTTCTTGGCCAAAATCTTAGAGGAAACCACCAAGCAACAACTCACTGAATACCTCAACAACCAACTCCTTGACACCACTTAATCTAATTACAGACCCATCCACAACATGGAAACTGTCCTCATCACCGACAGATAACATCTGCATGATTCAGAACCGAAGAAACCCGGTGGCCCTCATTCTCTTGGACCGCTCTGCAGAATTTGCCATCTTTCACCCCCATCCTACACGATATTGGATTCCAAGGACAAGCACTGTTGGCTCTGCTCCTTCCTTATTGGAAGGACCCGGTCAGTCAGTCTGGCACCGAACACCTCGGTTGCCTGCAACCTCATCTAGAGTTCCACAAGAATCCTCCCTGAGAGCGGCCCTCAGGATCCCTCTAGCCAGCATCATTCGCTCTCATACATCAACGTCCTCTTATACACCGATGACCTAACTTATCCTCTCCCTCATGGACAAGATGCCCAGTACCCGGATTGAGTTCAATGCTTGCATGACTGAAATCGCCCACTGGATGAAGACCAACTGTCTAAAGCTGAACACCGACCAGACTGAAATTGTTCTTTGGGAAGAGCACATCACCATGGGACTCCACCTGGTGGCCAACAGAACTATGACCAACACGCTCCACCCACGCTAAGAAGCTTGTGATAATCATCGACCGCAAACTAGACCGGACTGCCCAAGCCAATGCCTCATGCTTCCATACCTTGAAGATCCTGAGGAGGATTATCAACTGACTCTCAATTACCACTTGGCGCATCGCCATGCACTTCCTAGTCATTAGTGAGCCAGATTACAGGATTACCTTGTATGGTGGCATCAACAAAAATCTCACCAGAAGGCTGCAGACCACATTCAGAAATCAGTAGCCAGAATCGCACTCAACCTCCCACTCTGCACTCCTCATACCACACTTGAAGGAACTGCACTAGCTCCCCGTTTACAAACTAGCAAAATTCAAACTTCTCATCCACACTTTCAAGGCTCTACATAACACTAGGCCAGCAAACCTCAACAATCTCATTTGCTTCCACAAACCTTCTGGACACCTTTACTCTTACAGCCTTCTACTTGCACACATCCCACACAAGGAAATCACATGCGTCAGTCAAGCCTTCTCCTAAATCACTCCTAGTGCATAAAACGACATGCCTCTACACAAGAGGCGTCTCCTCCCATCTAGCAGTCTGTAAGAAGATGGAGAATTGATTTTTCGAGTAGTTCCACTTGGCCCAAGATGTGGCTAGACACCCACCTGCTCAGCACTAGGATACACTGCAGGTTGATGGTGTGCTATACAAATCTGCATCAAATAACCGGAGTTAGGATGTGGCTACTGGGCCGCAACTGTGGGGGTTGAAGTCTTTGCCCACTGCTTTCCCAGGGCCTGCTGTTCTGTGGCTCTGCAAAGTGGGCGAAGTACAACCCTTTCTACACTTGACTCTCAGTGGTAACAAGCATTCACAAGCTTCTCGGAGTTTAGTGTGGGTGTCACTCAGGCTCAAGAATCCTTACCACCTCCAGCAGCGCAATATGATTAGTGTGCAGCCCAGTGCTTCATTTGTAGATAAGACGGGTACTCTATTACACAGTAAACCGAGAATTCCACACTACACGCTCAGTAATGCGTACCTAGTTCACAGATGAGTCTGCTGTAGGAGCCTCTGCTGTCTAAGCCACCACTGGTCTCCTGTGAGTCTGCTACTTTCACTAACTTCCCCTTTCTGGGTTCAAAAATGTAATTGGGTCTAATGGTGCTGCCCAAGCTTTCCCCAGTTTCCACCCTCGGGCCTCCATGGTTTTTTAGCTCTTGGGATGAGGCCCATTCAGTCTCTCCCTAAGTTTGTAGCAGCAGCGCTGGCCTGCATTCGGCCCTTCCATGGCAATTGAATCTCATTGCCAAAAGGATGCCTCTAGACCGCATACAGCAGTCTTCTCGGGTGGTGTGCCTGTTGGCAGTGCAGCATGTTACTGGATGGTTTGCAGCAGGTTTGAAAGCTTCTGTCAGAAGACCCTCTTCAGGGGGCGAAATGCAGATCATGGCTCCCACAGGCACTCTTGTGGTTACTTTACTCATGGAGTGGCTGTCTGAAACTATGGTGACTGGTTGGTGTTTCTTCTTGAGAGCAATCGTCACATGCCCACAGATGGCTGTTTTCTGGTGTGCCATAAGCAAGGTGTTCTCCTTCACACACAGGCCCTTGAGGAGACAACCTCAATTCTTTAAGGCTGTACCCCCAGGGTACTTTTCCAGTCATTTAATATTTAGGACTGGTACCACCCATGACAGTCTTGGCTATGCCGTGGTTGCGCAGTCTGTTTGTGGGCACACAGGCCACCTCTAGGCCTTGCCAGGTCAACCTCTTGATGTGTACAGTACTCAGTAAGGTCTTCAAAACAGTCCTGCATATATTAAAAACATTTAAAAAGAAAGATGATCAAAAATAACTAGCAGCTTGTGACACACTGCTTGCCAATTCAAGACACCGAGATAATTATACTCCCTAACCTGTTGCAACTGCACATTACCTAAGAACCATGCAAAATTATTTAATTTTTTTAACAAAATAAGGTTTTTTGTTTTATAAACATTTATCGTCAATTTGTTTTGCAGGCAATAAATGTTCAGGGCTTTCAGGTTTCTTTGGCGCCCTATACACGTTAGATCGACCACCGCCAGATCGTCAGCGTACATGAGGCAGCTGGTATGCCTGTCCCTAATATTCGGATAGTAAGTGTGCGTATCATGTCACACCTGGGGAAGGTCTGCAATGAGCAGATTCAACAGCAGGGGTGCTAAAATGCACCTCTTCCGTGGGTTTTAGCACAACAGGCTTCCTTGTCTGTCCAGAACATCTTGGACCCATTTTTAACTATGCATTTTCCTCATAAGGCTTATTAGTGCACCATATATATTCCATTGCTGAAGTTTCCACCATAGATTACCTCTGTCCATCCTGTCGAATGCTGCTCAGAAGTCTAAGAATCAGCAGCAAAGTCCACCTACCGATTTCATTGACTTCCTTGCAACTTTCCAAAGCGTGAAGCAGTGGTCCATCATAGAATGCTTCAGCCTGAAACTACCATGCTCCACCGGAATCCGTCCCAAGTCAAAAGCCCAAGCAGTTGGGTGTTTTAACAAGGTGTGAGCTTAAAGTTTAGAAGGAATATTGAGAAGAGAAATGCAACGATAATTAGCAGGCTGATCCAGTTTGCCTTTTTTTGTGAATGGGCTTCACATTGCTCCCTTCCAGGAGTCTGGGATGATGGCTGTTAGTGTTACCCTTTTGAAGAACCCATTCAACATTAGCCCCCATTTCTTGGATCTTCCTTAAATATCACAGATGACCACCAGCCAACAGATTTGACTTGCAGTCAAAAGCATTATGTATTTTTTATCAACAGTAGCAGATAGCATAGACTCCCAACTTCATCGATAAAACTCTTTTTATGGTCACATGTTTCGATAGGCGACTTTTGCAGCCACATTGCTGACATCACCAGGATTTGACTTGAAGTGACAACTTCTATTTGCCACTTTTCTACCCTCCCGACAACCCTCAAACCAGCTGTTACCTCTTATACTACTAGCTGAATGGAAGTCCCTCCTTTGCCAATTTGTAGTAGGCTAACAGTTGCTTCGTTAACCTGTGATACCAATCCAACTCACCTTGACCATTTTCCAGGTCAAAATTCTCAAATTCCATCGTGGGAAGAAAATGTAATTCATCTTCGGTAATCAAAACTCATATTCTCTTATGGTAAACTACTTCAAGAGACAGACTTGACAGAGCAAAAATCTTTTTGGAACTCAAGACTATGGGCAAAATCATCACTTAGCCCCATATCTAAAACTGACGTTTTTTTCACCCAATAGAACTGGTTCACTGGAACTAGCCTAGTCAATGGGCTGATTACTCGTACCACATTTAGAGGTTCTGAAAGCAGGAATATTGTGATTACACTAACCATTAACATTGATCAAGTTCAATTGGACTAAATGAAACAGAACCTTCAGGTCTTCTGGAATTTTCGGAAAAAGTGCTTTCCGAAATGTTTAATGCTAACCATGCCTCTTTCATTGCCACAAAGTTGATTTTTCATTAAAATCCCCACCTACCACCCTCAATGCATCTGGATCATCACATATCAATTTTTTCCATCATTACCAGATTCAGCAATTCACACTGTCAGGGGCGAATTTGAGGAACATACACTTTCAGACAGACCATTTGTTTTAACCTCTCGTTACTGGTGAATAAATCAAACATGCGAGGGTACATATGGAAGTAGTTTGGCGTTTTGTTACGTTCGTCCCACAGCAGACCGATACCAATGTGAGCAGTCCACCCACTGCTCTCCCTCTTGTAGAGTTCTGGCATTTTGACCTGTGGCAACAAACCCTCCACTGCAGGGTGCTCCCAACAACCAGGTCTCTTGGAGGAACAATCTAGGGCAATTCGTTAAGACCTCTGTGCTTTACATTTTTATAAACAATTTAAAACCTGGAATGTTCCAAACCAGGACACGACCTGGCAGCGGATGCCCTGATCCCTACCAGTCAATTTTATCCGCCGCCCCCCCCCCCCCCCCCAATCCAAGCAAATATTAAGCGATCCTCTATTTTTGAGGGAGACCATCTCTATTCCATGTGGATACCCCTAGTTACCTGGTCTGCTCTCTTGTGCGTTAACTGAGGGTGGTGAGGGCGATGGGACCAATTATGACTCCTTATATTAAGGGCTCTATCTTTATGGAACATTATTGTAACTATTCTTTTGTGCCTACAGTCTCGCTCCCACCAACTCCTTCTAGCACCTATTCTCTGGCCTGTGGACTCTTCCACTGGAAAAGCACTGGGTCCTTATAGGGTCCCAGCAGAGCTGTTTAAAATTGATCTGGAGTTCTGGGCTCCTTTTGATTACTAAGGTCTTTAGGGTTGCACTTAAGGAGGGACCTATAAAGTTGTGGAGGGAATAGATAACCGTTCCTATCTTCAAGAAAGTGGATAGAAGCTCACCTTTGACTACCACCCCATCTCGTTCGTTGACGCTTGAGTTAAAATATTTGGAAGTGTTATTTTAGCAAAATAAGAAGATTGGGTGAAAGGAAAATCCTTCTTTGCAGAAACTCAATAGGGGTTCCATCCAGGACTCGGTACCACTAAGTAAACCCTAAATTTGTATCTGATCCTAGGTAAATTTCAGGGCCAGGAGGGGCAGTACACATGGCGTTTATGGACCTCTCCTGTGCCTTTGACTTAGTGGACGGAGACATCCTTGGAGATATCTTGTGGTGGGTAGAGATTGATCTCCCCTATATTGCTTATTTTAAAATCCCTTCACTGAGATACCAATATGACTGTACGTTACACTCAACGTAGAGACCTTACCCATTCTAGTTAGCCAAGGCGTTAGAGTAGGCCCCTTTCCTTTTTTTAATTTACATTTTTTAGCTTATATAAACGTATTGGACTCATTTTTTTTTCTTGCACACCAGATGTCCCGAAAATGGGTTCCTGCCTAGACCCCCGTGCATTTTAACATGGACGATGCAGTTTTAATAGCTCGTACAGCAAATGGGTTACAATTGCTTTTAGATGGTTTTAATAAGTTTATGCAGGCCTGAAGCTTAAGGTGAATGTTTCAAAATCTTATGATCATCTGTGGCACACAACACCAGCTCAAAAAAATATTTTAATGGGGAGTCTTCAATCTTGTAGACAAAGGATTTTAGCGATTAAGGCATCCTCTTCACTGAAAATATGCCCTCAGATAGATTAATCACCCTGACATCTCAGATGATTGAGACCTCATGTGAAGCAATCTTCAGGTTTGCTCAGAATTTAGGACAAAAGCCCTTAAGGGCATTCTCTACAGATGGTGGAGAACACATTTTTAAACTGCTTTTTAGGGGTCCCAAAATCAACCTCAAGTTTCCTAACTCATAATGAATTGGGGATGGACTGTTTGGAAGATAAGTTCCGTTTGGCCCCCCATTATGCTCTGGATTAAGATCTGGTTAACACCAGAGGGGCTGTATTTTCTGTCCCTGCTCATGTGCACGCACACCATGCCACACGCTTGAGGCCTAAAGCTCTCACCTGTCTTTATCTTCTATCCAGAGGATTTTCTGTAAGACAGAAAGGTCAATAAAAACAACGAAAACGAGGTGGCATGCAATTCACCCTGAATTCCATTCAAGGGTCTCGATCATATCTAGTAAGGGACCATCCTGTTCTAATGACAAGGACACACTTGTCTATATGCATCTATTTTGACACGGACTATATCCCTTAAAAGGGATATATTCAGTGTCACTACATATGATCGAGACACTTGAATAGAATTCAGTATGAAACACTGAGTTGGATGTTACCACTCAGTGCGACTCCACTCACTGCGACTCCACTCAGTGCGATGCCACTTCGCTCCAGGTGACTTCACTCAATGCCACTCTGCACAGTGCCACGTCTGTCCACTCAATGTCACTCCACTCTGCACCATATATTGTTACTCCATGCCTCAGTGCCAGTCCACACAATGCAACTCCACAGTTCCCCATGCAATGCCATCCAACACCATGCCGCTGTACTCCACTTCAACAAAGCCAATTTAGCTCATCTAGGCGAGACCTACTGGTTTTGCCAATGCTTTTTACGGATAGAACCCTTTTACAAAGTAAGGATGAGGGCGTAGTCTCTACATAGGATTTTTCGTTTCACAACTGTCTCCACTGCTAATGGTGCCTTGTTAGTAGAAATTTGCAAATTCATCAAATTTAGCTCCAGTGAGTTCTGAAAATTAACATCACCCGCTGATAGTGTAGAGGACCACCTTCACAATAGTTAACCACAGTCGCAGAATTTGCACAGGCCTTAAAGTTTCCAATACAATGTTTAAATGCCTATGGAAATAAACATAACATGCCTCATTTGATATACAGCGGGAAAGGAAACTTTCTGTTGCAAAACAGTGTTGTGTTTATGCAAAGAAGTATTTAGTTGACGTTCTCTTCAATGCCTTATTCCTAAACAATGCTGCAGCTGCAGAATCTGAGCTTGTTAAATAGCAAACCAACAATGTAGATCAACAGCATTATCTTTGTTGTGCCTTGCGTCTCTGAGCTTCCTCTAATGTTGCTGGCTCTTTACTTAATTATAAGATGAACAATGCGTATACATTTTAAGTGTACTACAAGCAGCCCATGCACAAGAAGTATACATGTTTTTTTCTCTCATGTTAAAGTGTAATATCTGTGCCATTCTCCTCTACTTGAGAGCGCCACTCGAGGAATAATTGTCTACATGCGCATCTCTAATTTAAATTACTAAAGTAATGCTTATTTGTAGCTTCATACTCCAAACTGTGAACTTCAAATACTACACTTAACACTAACATTTAGCCTACATTTAAAAGGCCACCTCCCTTCATCCCAACAATATTCTTGGTAATAATCAGCATGATTGTCTTTTACCATGGCATTGTAGTACACTTACGAGCTTTACTGGTTGTTGAAAGCCCTCTGCCTGTGTTATATCCCAACGTCATAGTACTGTTTTTGGGCACTTTATTAAAGAATGTATTCGGGGATAATGCTATCATTTTATGCCGCCACATTAACAAAGATTAACACATGCAAAGTATGCAAATAGCGCACACCGATCATTCTAAAGAAAATGCAAATTGTCAGTCTGTTAGAAATGGTGCCCCTGGCTGGGTAGGATATGCACCTAACCAGACAGAACCCATCAGACTAGTCAGGGTAAGGTAGATGCATACCTAGGATAACCAGTGCTCACCCTCTGGTAGCTTGGTGCTGAGCAGGCAGACTTATCATAAGAGTCGATGTGTAAAGTATTTGTGCAACACTCACTCACAGTAACACAATGAATACACCACAAAGACTCAACACGGGTTTAGAAAAATAAGATATTTATCTGCATAAAATAAGACCAAAACAACAAATCTAATCCATCAAACGCAATCTTTTTTTTAAATTAAAAAAAAATAAAATGCAAAAGCAGTGCTTTAGTATCTTCGCTCCTTTTAATGTCTTTACAGTAATTTCCAAGAACAGCGCAATGTCTGTATCAGTGTCTGGACTTCCTTATGCAGTATTGACAAGACTTGAATGTTATCAGTCCACCACCCCACCCCAATTGGCCTCTAAGTCACTGGGGTCGGCGGTAGAGATCGCATGAACACAGTACCTTTGAATGCAGTAGCCGTTCGGCGAGTCATGCTGAGGTCCACCTAGCGGGTGGAGGTGAGGCACTCAGTTGTCCGGCCCGCCCTGTTTCAGGAGAGTGCTCACCCAGCACGTCTCATTTGTCAGAATACACATAATCTCTTCTCGTCCTGGTCCTTCATTTCCCATGAGAACTCCTGTTACTGCAGTTCCTCCGGCCGCCTTCTCCTTCTTGTGCTTTGCTATTTATTAAAACAACTCCTTTATTCTAAATAATGAAGCTTGCCCACCTGCATTAGAAACTGCTCAGCAACATACATTTCATAATGAAGGCTAAATGTGAATTACACTTCAAATCTTAATATGAATGTG
The DNA here is from genome assembly GCF_964261635.1 of Lissotriton helveticus. Lineage (NCBI taxonomy): Eukaryota > Metazoa > Chordata > Amphibia > Caudata > Salamandridae > Lissotriton > Lissotriton helveticus. The sequence continues at coordinate 1,205,551,898 of NC_136059.1, forward strand.
AATTACACTTCAAATCTTAATATGAGCAACAACTCAACTGTCTTCTCAAGGCCTAGTTTTGATAAGTTAGCGTGTGCAGTGTCACAAAATATGTGCACTTTTCTACAATAAAGAATAAATGCAACTGATGTCAGGTAATACTGGTATCTGTCTCCTGAAACCCAGGTGTCATTATCTCGTTTCACACAACCTGCTCTGATCCAACCTTCCTACTTCTCTCCATGACTTCCTCTTGTAACCTCTTCACTTCCTCCCATGTATCCGCATTTTTTATCAAATGGTTGAACTTTCTCATCTCTTGCCTCATTTGTGTAATCCCCATTAAAAGTACATTTAGTGCATAGTAATGTGCAACTTCGCGTGCATACATATTGGCAACTGTCACAAAATCATTCCCTTTGCAGCGTGCAGGACACTTAACAGCAATCGGTGCAGGCATTTGGAGGGCCTCCAACAGTTTTATCTCATTTTCTCCATTGCGGATGGAGGATCCTGACTAGGTCATTAAACCCCTCTTAGACCATAACTCTCTGAATTTGTGAACCAAACCGAACAAATACTTCTGTCGGTAAATATAGTTAATTTTAGCTGGTCTGAAACACAGCATGCTCGAAGAGCAATCAATTCTGCCACCTTATGTATAATACTCCTTGAAGCCAGGCCACTTCCACTACTCCCATAACAGTCAGACAGCATAGGCAACTCTCAGGTTTCCATCATTGTCATGGAGTCAAGAGCCATCCACAAACGAAGTAAGGTTATATTAAGGTAACTACTCTTCAGAAAGGTCTGGATGGGGCTTAGTGCACAGTTCAGTGGCATCAAGACAGTCATGTTCTACTTCAACTTCATCTGCATCACAATCGGGTACAGGCATCAGTTGTGTGATTTTGAGTGCAACATCTCTCCAGGGTTACACTCTCTACTGCAAAGATCAACTGCTCATACTTAGTGAGGCAGCTATTAAGTCCTGGATATGTGTTCAAGTCAACAAAATCTCAACTGAATGAGGAACCTAGACAAAGGGTGACACATCAGGATGCTTTCACATCTCTATGCTGACAACGGTTGCAGTAATTGATTTGAGACATCTGGACAACGCTGCTGCTACTGAATCTAAAGTAGCAGAAAAAAAGTTACCGGTCTACAGGCACTTTCATGAGTCTGTCAATACTGAGAGCGCAAAACCTCCTCATTCATTGCAAAAGAGCCAAAACCTTTGTTGTAATCTGGCATTCCTAGTGCAGGAGCATGACAGAGGCTTTCCTCAGTTCCAGGAAGGTGTTAGCAATCGTCGTCCCAAGGCACCAGCTTAGACATATCTTTGTGTATTGGCCTCTGCAAAGGCTTGGCCATCAAGGAAAAGTTGGGTATCTACTCGTGACAGTAGCCCACCATTCCCAGAAACATCCCGAATTCCTTCTGCGTATGAGACAGATTAATTTGCATGATTGCGGAGATTCTTTCCTGTGACTCCTTTATCGCACCCTTCACAGTATAATGTTCTAATTAAAGAACTACTGTCATCCAGTACTGCAACTTACTTGGTGATACTTCCTGTGTATTCTCAGCCAGATGGTTCAGCAGGGCTAATGTATCAATTTTACAAGCCTAGAGTATTTGATGCAACCAGCAGGTCATCGATATGCTGGACTAGTACAGAATTAAAAGACCTAACCAGAGACTCCAGATTCCTTTTCAGGATCTGATTGAATATGGAAGGACTCTCAGTATACCCTTGAGGGACGTGGCACCATGTTAAAACACGGTTCCCAAGCCATATGGCAAATAAAAATTGGCTCTCCTCATGGAGAGGTAAGTAAAAGAATGCCTGACAATGATCAATGACCGTGAACCATACAGCCTCACATGGAATCTGAAACAATATCACAGATTGATTTAGTACCGTTGGACAAAGAACTACTGTTTACCTTTCGGAGATCCTACACAATGCGGTACTTGCCGCTCTGCTTTTGTAAGCCGATAGTGGTTAGTTGGAGCACCTTCAAAATGCCCTGTTCTATCATTTTCTCAATCACAGGTGTAATTCCAGTGACCGTTTCGGGTGTCAGATTATATTGTAGTGTTTGCGGATAATCTGCATTTAGCATAATTTGGATACGGACTGGCTCACCCCTTCGGATGAGTACGATGTCCTTTCCAGGAAAAATCCCAAACTGTCGTTCACTGTATCTCTGAGATCCAAGGGTAAGTCTTCCACTGTCAACATGGGGAAAAATTAGACCTTCAAGTTCTGATTTGCTATCTTAAAGGCAATGTCCTCATTTGTTTGGAGTTCTGTTCCCTTTGGTGTACAGTACATGGTGCAATTTAACTTGCACAGCAAATCACGTCTGAAGAGACATACAGGACTAGAATCACATACCACAAATTGATGATTATCTGTAAATGCCTATACTTGTACATGGACTTCAGTAAGAGGATCCGACAATCACCTATTTGCAACTCCTACAACTTGGATTGTTTTCCCTGAGAGGGGTAGGGTTAGAACTTCTGCGGGTTCTCACAGTAGAGCTGGTAGCACCAGTGTCAATCAATAAAGAAACATTGTGGTGGTCTACATCGGCATCAACCTATGGTCTATTTCTAAGACTGCACCAAGTGTGGTCTTCTCACCCCCTCAGGCACTGTCATAAGGATGGATCTGCATCATAATCCTTGGAAGTTTACACCACTGAATAATTCTGAGACACTTGTTTTGCATTCATGTCCATGTTCAGATGAAATCTGATTTTCCCCAGCTTGCTGTGGCATCAGAGGTTGTGGTACCGGCATCACAGGACCTTCCGACCCAGAAACATTCTGCCTGGGCACATTTTGAGACTGCAAGAGATTCCCTTGGGGCGGAACCAAACCCCTATTCTGTTCTTGATTAGCGGCATTTAAACAAGATTCTCGCTTCTGATTCCATACCCTATTAGGGTAATGACATGGGTTGGTCTTTCTCAAAGTGGCAATATCAACTCCGGTATTGGGCTCTATAGGAACCACTCTTTCTCTTCCTTGTTGCACCGGAGTCCCAGACTCCTGGACTCCCTGCATAGTTAGTATTTCCCACATAAGGCTGTCCTTGACCTCTCTGAGCTGCTTTCATCTTTGCTACCATAGATTTCTTTCAACTTTTTATGCTTCGTTTCAATGTGGTCAAAGCAGTGCTTTGCATATCGCACAATCTCGTTGGCAGACTTTTTCTGCCAACAATTTAAATTCTGCCCTATCATCATACTAATCTATTGTCTCAATCCAGTCACAAATCTAGGCACAAATTGTCCCATATCTTTATGCGCTAAAGTATCCATCCCATTATCCTGCTTAAAAGCCTGCAATAATGTTTCATAGAAAGCGTGAATCCTCTCTTTAGGTTCTTGAGTTCTCTTGTCATTTTTTACCCAATCAAAATCCTGTTGGCTTTCAACCAAGTAATCACCTGCTTGCGCGTCCTCACTATGGGTGCCGGACCATGACCATGGATCTTTTTCAGTCTCGCCCTCAGGCCATTCTGTTGTGATCTTGCATGATGTCCATAAATCAAAAGGGACCACAAATTCAAACAATGTTTAAGTCAATCCACAGCACTTTTGACATTTTCACAAATCGATCAACGTGCTTGTACCACTTCACAGGTTTCTCTCTCAACCTCGGAAATCATTTGTAAAGGCCGCAAGATCAACTCTACACCAAGATAATATGCATACCCTCCACTTGGTACTTCTCGTAAAGGAAAAGCTTGGATACTCACCTACTCTTCTCCTCCAGGCGGAGGTTCACCTGTTATTCTCTTAGAAGTCTTCCTCTTGGACATTCTGTCTTCCATTTATCCAATGTACCCAAAATTTGAATGAATAGAATTAGCTCTCAAATTAGGTTTTAATCCTGGTATCCTCAGATTCTCTATCATGGTCATTAAATGCAAGTCTGACTTTTCTGCAATGCTTTTTTCGTTCCATACCAAAATCATATCTATTAGCCAATTAAGATAATTTCTGATGTGCCTGTCTGGGTCTTCTAGGGACATCTTTGCTCATGAACAAGAGCTCACCAGGTTGATAAGAGTTCGATAGAGTTCTAACCTTCCACTTATTGCATCCAATTCAGGCTTCAATTTGAGCACATCAACTGAATCCACCTTTACAGTAGATTTAATAGTTTCATAACTGATTTGTTCTGTAACTTCCTATTGATTTTTCATTAGGCTCTTTCAACCACTTCTCTAAGTCTTGGACATCAAATATATGTGGACCCCCGGAAGTTCCCTTCCCTGGAGACGTGCTGTTGCACACTCTGGAGTGCTTCCCATACAGGTGGGTTAAGATCTGTGAATCCCAGAAAGGACCTTATGGGTCTGCATCCATTCAGCAAAGCAGATGGATCCACACTTACTGAGCAAGATGTACTCTCATACATCTGGACTAATGGTACAAATAGCATTCTCGGATTCTCTACTGCTTTTACTTCATAGAAGCCGGGATTCTCTGACCTCCATTTCCAGGCGAGTTCGGATCATATATAGGTCCAATTGGGCCAATGAGTGCCAGCACTGTAAGAGCATCTAGAAGCTGCGAAACCAAATTAGTGTTACCATTTCCTGAGGTTACGGTTTGGGTCCGCCTGCCCCCCCCCCCAGTCAATGACACCTACAATACTAGGACTAGGATCAGCCGGTGGCACTCCCAGAGTTATCAGTAATATTCACATTTTGCCCACTTTCCATTTGCGTCCGATTATAAGGAGGTGGATGTTCAGCTAGCAATCCACCCAATAAGCTATCACTTGCGTAGCTGTCACTGTCCAAGTCTCCCTCCTTTTCTCTTCTTTCTCTCAGACTCATTTCCCTAGGTTATCACTGGGTACAATCTCACTCCCTCATTCATATCTACTCCATCTCTTGTTGGTCACTTCAGCTCGCATTTGTGTATGCACGCATTGCTTTTTTCTTCCTCCCTTGGTGTTGCTCTGTGCTTTACATGCGCTGCACACTCCCAGGCATTAAGCGCTTCAATTTGTGTGGGTCTAGGTAATGGTTTCATGACAAATATCCCCCTCAAATGATCAATTATTCTGAATTTACTGTAGCGGCGAAACATCAATTCACCTTCAATCTCTGATCTTCTTATTCAAATTTTTAACCCGGGTAATCGTATGTAGCCCTACTATTGTCACCAATTCTTCTGAAATTACTGTAGCGGGGAAACATCAATGCACCTTCATTCTGTGATCTGATTCAAATTTTTAACCCAGGTAGTCATATGTAGCCGTACTATTGTCGCCATGTACTGTGCTGGCGTGTCCTCGGGTGGTACTTCCTCGCCAATTCTTGTAGGCACCCCTACATCTCCTTGTATCCTATCTCTTATTGCTTTAAAGCATCTCATTTTTCAATATTACTTAAACAATTTGAGCTCAAATCCAAATTGAACAAAATGTAAGTGCTGCATCAATACGGCCTCTAATAGCACAATATCCAAGGGACAATTCCATCAATTCTAGCACTGTTACACCAACAGACCTATCCAGGCACGACGCACTTTGACTTCACCCTCACTCCTCGCATCAGGTTACCCTCCTTTAGTCTTTCCCAAACTTTCTCATTCACTTCTTTTTATACTAAATTTATATTAAATCAACAATTAACAATTGTCTGCTCCCCTAAACATTGATAGAATCAATCAACCGAAAGAATGCCCAGACACAAATAACCTCTAACAATGGGGAATCACCCAAATCAGTATTGTGTCCCTTCTGCGCAAAAGGTCCACCACACTATTTACAGCCCTATCTTGTATACAAAAGTTCCTTATTTCAATTGGGGCCATTGACGAGGTCTCGCAATAAACCCCACAAAACCTTTGAGAATTACAACCCAGTTTCTTCTGCAATCTAATTGTATATCCTGGGATCTTGGATCATGTCGGACCCAATAACTTCATCAATGTCTCTTCATACCACATTTACACGACTCTCAACCTAAAAATGTCCGGCAGACATCCCACAATCAGTATTGTACCTCAAGCTAAGCATGTTTCACACACCCATCCCTACTAATACTCCTAATAAGGACATGAGCAAATTAGAAAAGAAAGGTGTCAGCCATCAGAGGCTTCAGTAGAACCGCAACAATGGATCAAGTGGCTTAAAGCCGCACAAGCAGTAGCTTAGGTCTTCAACCTAGGGGAACCCAAGATGACGGTCTCCCTAACAAAACACAGCACATAATGTTTGTAGTCGACGTAACACTTAAGTGGCTCCTCCTTGGGAAAATTCCATATCCGGCACAACTGGAAACCTTTAGCACCATTCCCAGCCGGATAACACATTATCACTTATCGTCCTTGGCCGTTCCTTTCCCATGAGAACTTCTCTCCTTTCTTGTTACTACGATTCCTTCGGCCGACTCATCCTACTCATGCTTTGCTATCTATTAACACAAGACTCCTTTATTCTAAATAATGTAGCTTATCCATCGGCAATAGAAACCGCTCACAAACAGACTCTCCTGAATCTTGCCCTTATTCACATGCCCGGGATGGTTTTCACACAAGGTGTATTGAAATCATGACTTCTGTACCCTGCCTGAATCTCCTCTCCCTTAATGTGAAGGGACTTAACTCCCCCAACAAACGCCGCCTGATTTGGCGATACCTTCTGTTGCAAAATCCGTACCTCATATTCTTGCAGGAAACCCATATTCAGCAAGATGTTTCTCGCATGGCTCATCCACGATACCCTCTTCAACTTTGGGTGTTGGTGCCCACTTAAAACAGCGTGGGTGGCAATCCTCTGTTGGGCAGGCATCCAAAAGGGGAACTCCAGGGTAGTCCGTAGCAAGGATGGCAGATTCCTCAAGGCAATGGTCAAGATTGGGCATCGAACCCCCACACTATGCAACACTTACTCACTGAACCACACTCGGGACTCTTTTTTTTTTTTTTTTTTGTGTGGAATTTACTGCGGGAACACAACACATGGTGATCCGGGTCTCATTCTTGGGGGAGATTTTAATCTGGTATGGGAGGCGGATCTTGACCGTAGCGAAGGATCTTATCATGGGATGGGGCAATGTATTTGGCCTTAAAGAAGCATATAACTGCCCTTGGCCTCATTGATATATGGCGTTATCAATCTACATCTGGAAGATCCCCTATGTCCTACCAGCAACATCTTTTTGGCCGACTTAGAAGCGCTTAACATCTTGCTTCGCAACTCTGGACCTACTCATTCGGCAGGACACCTGTTGGATCCTGTTCTATCCAATCTTGTGTTCGACTGTGAACCAGCTGCTCGTCCTCTGGAATGGTCGGATCATATGGCTGTTAATTTTTCTCTCCCTTATACTACGAACATAACATCTGATGACTCGGGTGACAAATCACGTTGTTGGGGTAAACTTAATATTACTGAACTTGACAGGTACCTATCTTACTCTTTGCCAATTGATAATCCATGTTTCCTGGCATCAGAAGCAGCAGTCTCCGATTGGCTGACTTCTGCCGTGAATAAACTTGTTCCTCTTACGCCCTTGTATGTTCTGCCACACCGTCACCCTGCAGCCTGGTTTTCAGAGAATTTAAAATCTACAAAGTCCAAATGCATGGCACTTGAGAGAAAATGGAGGCGTTCCTACTCGCCCTCTCGTAAGATCATGTAGGAGAGTAGGGTCTGCAATCCTATGATCACCCAGATTTTTGCTTTTTGCTTCACTGGTTTACGACTTTCCCTGGCTGTGGGCCTGCTAATCAGACCCACAGCCTAGCTGTTCTCTCTATGCCAAATTGTACCCAGGTACTGAATTGGCACTGGGCCCTCTCTAACTCCCTGTACCCAGGGCTGAGGTGCACCCAGAAGTCTCCCAGGGGCTGCAGCATGTATTATGCCACCCCTGGACTGACTAACCAAACAGACACAACTGGCTGCTTGACAGCTGGGGGCAAGGTGGTGTACTCACCCTTTGCTTTAGATATAGTATTCCTATATCTAAACCTAAATGGACACACTGATCTCCTATCAGTCACTCCTATGGCAGGCCTTGACAATCCTGAAGGCAGAGTGCTTGGAATCGTGTGAGATAGTGCTCTGGCATGAGCTGAGCCTGTCTGCGGCTTTCGGGATCCATCCCTTAGCCGTTTCCATGATATCGCATACCATATACTCTTAAGTGCATTATAATCCTCGCGGTTATATGCCAACTCTGGTATCGCTTTATCAAAACATGTCGAGTAAGGTGTCATACGAATTGGAATACTAACCCCTCGCCAATTCTGGCGACGGGGTTAGCATTCCACCCTTCTAGAGGGACATGACATGTATGTAACCTGTAACCCCGGTTAAAGTCAGACATAGCCTTAGCTCCACAAAATGGATGCTGCCACCGAGACACAAGTCTGCCCTCCTGCTGCTGGGAGTCCTCCCAGAGCAGGAGGCAAGGACAAAGGGTTTCCTGTCAGGGGCGGTGCCAGCACCGTCTCAGACAGGATTTTGTGTATCCTAGGTAGGCAGGGCTTTAGAGGAAGGTGACTGCAAGTGGCACCCCGGTGCTCACTGTGCATAGGCCGGCTTGAACCAGTTCCAGGGGCACTCCAGCCCCTGCTCTGGGGAAAAGCCAGCCAAAGGAGAGGGGTGTAACCACCCCCCTCCTGGTCCCACCCATAGGGCAGGACCTAGTCGCGTGCCAGCCCCCTTTTTCAGGATAAAGGTAGGAACTGGCCCCCTTCCAAATTAGATCAATCTTTGAATCCTGAACCGACTTTCTACGAGAGGAACTCAAGACTCTTCCTAAGATTTTCTCCCTTGTGACTAAGGAGTAGTCACCCTGCAGCAGCAGGCACCACCCAAGCATCGCGGTCTGCTGTAAGTCTCTCCTCCGGATCAAGACTGCCCAGCACGACGAGAACCGGCTTCCCTGGCACCTCTGACCTCAACCTGCATCATCAGCCCAGCTGTGATCCGTGGGTGTGACGAGACCTCGAGGGACCGGCCATCTTTAAAGACTGCACGAGGCTTGTCCAGCACGACTCCCGAGTGACCCTCGACTGAGTGCTTTGGGGTAAGAGAAGCCCCGACCCTGAGCAGCTCCAGCACCGAAGTTCAGCCCCCCTGCATCCACGAGATCTGTGTGGGGCCCTTCTGCTCTTTGCTGTTCACCGCGTTGTCCAGGTCGCTTGCCCGTTGGCTAGTGGCCCTTTCACGACGCTCCACGACGACAACCACTGCTGGTCTGGTTGCTCCAGACTAGCCCTTGCTCCCCTCCAACAGAGGAGCACCCTGGACCCTCCTGGTCCACTCAAGACGCCATCTTAGGTCCACCGCGTGGGCCTTGCATTTGCCAAGACTTGTTGCCCAATCCTGGGTCCAGCGACGTCAGCAGCAGATACCTTCGTGGGACAGCCCGCACCTCCATCCTGGTCGCCGACAACACCTCCTGGTCCGAGAGACTGCAGAGCCCAGCAGCGCCCACTCACCTGGTCGAGGTGACTTCGTACGGTGCCACTCTGGTGCCCACCTAAATCACTGGCTAGTGATTCAGAACTTGGTCCCCTCGGCTTTCAGGTCTTCTTCTTCCCTGATCCAGGCTTGGATCACCACGAACTTTCTTCACTGGCCGCCTGCCAGCAACTTCTTTCTTCAGGCTCCTGGTTCTTCAACGAGGGTTTCCGACGTAACTTCAACACTATGCAGCCGCAGCCCCTGGGCTAGGTAAACCAAGTACTCCGGTGCTTCAGCATAGTCCAACACTCTAAGTGTTCGGATCCACTCTTGTTTTCGACCCACCTAGTCGGGTTCGCCTGAGAACAGTAACTTTACAACTGCTAGCCTCCATAGACTTTTTCCCGCCTTACGCGTGAGAGTTCCCACTCTGCACACAACGTCCACAGGCCCCCTGCATCTAATCTAAGTGTTTAGAATTTTAGGCCAAGCGATTCCTAAGTCTGAGAATAGTTACTTACCTGCTAGTAATTCGCATTCCACTTTTGTAATATATGGTTTTTCGTGCCCCTAGGGCATTTGTGTAAATTGTGCGACTTAAAGTATTTTCGTAAGAGTTTTGTTATGTGCTTAGCTCCCTGACTCATAAAGAGTTCAGGGTAGTCTTGTTATAAATATCCATCTATTTATTTTCATAACAACTTGTGTGGTGTCCTTTCACTTGGTGTTCAAGGGGTAATGTGATGGTAAAACAGCTGGCTTAACACGCCCTCTAGAGTCTTAGCCTTAGACTGCTCGTATCCATGCTACTAGGATAGCTGGTCTATAAGGTTGACTTACAACCAATCATCAATAAGGGTTGTCTGGACTGATACATAGTGATCACTAGAATAGTGAGCACTGCATATCAGGCCAACTTCTCACATTGGTGAGCAGCGGTTGGGATTTGAGCTTGCTGTTGTTTTACCACACATATCCTAAGAATATCATTTGAAAGATCACATAAGTACTAAAGGTACATATAACTTAGCTTAGAATACTCTGAGTTCTACTGAACCAGCTGTTGTAGCTCCTAGGGCCTAGCACACCCTAAACTACAACTCTAGCAAGGGATCAGTAGGCAAACAAATAGTGTAGGTAAGTGCACCACTTACACCTTACTAGAAAAGCATGTCTAACCATGGAGAGTCCACTGAGACTCCCCTGGTAAGCATTGACCCTCCACAGGTCACTTCAAGATATGCAGCTCTCAGTTTCCAGGAGATGAGACGTGTGTACCTCCAGGAAACTGAAACAGGGGTCTAACCCCACCATTCCCTTTCTGATAGGTCTCTTAGAGACCTATGATGCGAGAAAGATTTCTCAGCTAGATGGGAATATGCCAGCCTTAGAGGGTACCTCTGGGGATCCAGACCTCCACAACACTGACAATGCAGTTGAGGAGGAGGATCTTGAGGAACTCTCTGGGGATGAGGCAGACAAAGGTCTTGAGGTAGTCAGAAGGCTAACTAGGGCCAACTTAGACTTACTTGGGCTAGGATCTGGGGGACCCCCAGTACGGACCCTAAGTAGGCCTAACCTTGGAGTTAGGAGAGATAGATCTCTTTCTAGGGACTCCAATAGATCTCTGCACTCTAATGCCTCTTCTCAGAGGAGGAGGAACTCTCTCCAGAGGAGATTGACTTCCCCTCAGAGAATGGAGCATTAAGCTAGGATGAGACGGGCTACTCTGAGGATTGAAAGGGAAGAACTTGCCCTGGCCAAAGAAAAGCTTGCCTTTGCTAAAGAGCAGCAGATGAGTGGGTTAGCTCCCACTGGTGGCAGCAATCTCCCAAGAGAAAAAGAGAAGGGTTTAGATACTAAACACCTGACAAAGATAGTGCCCCCCTTTAACCAAGGGGATGACATCCAGAAATGGATGGCTGCTTTGGAGAGGGCCTGCACTGTGCAGTGCATTCCCCAAAGTCAGTGGGCAGCTATACTGTGGCTCTCCTTTGATGGCAAAGGTAGAGATAAGCTCCTCACTACAAGAGTGGAGGATGCTAACAATTACCAGGTCCTGAAAAATACACTGGTTGATGGGTTTGGCTTAACAACTGAGCAGTACAGGTTGCTGTTCAGAGACACCCAGAAAACTCAGTCTCAGGACTGGTCTGACTTTGTGGATTGTGCCACTAAGGCTTTGGAGGGCTGGTTGCTGGGTAGCAAGGTTACTGATTACACAGGATTGTATAATCTTATGATGAGAGAACAGATTTTAAATAACTGTCAGAACCAGTTGTTGCACCAGCACCTTGTTGATTCAGATCTGACCTCTCCCCAAGAATTGGGAAAGAAGGCAGACAAATGGGTCAGGACAAGGATCAAGCCGAACCAGAACCAGGGTGGTCAGAAGAAAGCAGACCAGAAGGGTAATACTAAGAGTGAACAAAATGACCAGAAGTCTTCGACAGGTCCCCAACAAACCAAAGAGGGTGGGGGTCAGGCTTCACAGCAGAAAAAGACTCCAGAAGGCCAGTCAAAAAGGTGGTGCCAGTACTGTAAAAGTAAATCTCACTGGTTTAGTGAGTGCACCAAAAGAGGAGTGCAACCTCCTACCACTACAGCCCCTAAGGCAACTGCACCCCCTAGTACAGTCAGTAGTGGTAGTGCTCCTCCCAAGGCATTAGTTGGGTTAACCTTGGGCACTGAGGGGTCTGGCAACTTAGTTGGCACACTCACTCAGGCTGTCCTTGTCTGTACAGGGGATGTAGATATATCCCCTGACACAAGTCCCCATACTTTGGGCAAATACAGGCAGACACCTTTGATAAATGGAAAAATGGCTCAGGCCTACAGGGACACTTGTGCCAGTGTCACAATGGTGACACATAACTTTGTGGACCCTGGACAGATCATGCTAGGTCCAGAGTACCTAGTGACCAATGCCAGCAATGTCACTACCCACCATAGTATGGCAATTGTTGATTTCTCCTGGGGAGGGGTAAGTGGCCCAAAGAAGGTTGTGGTTAGTTCAGACCTCCCTGTAGAATGTCTGTTGGGCAATGATTTGGAAACATCCCTATGGTCAGAAGTGGAGCAGAGGACTCACATGGAAATGTTAGGCTTGCCAGCACATGTGCTTGCTGTGACTAGGTCACAGGCAAAGAAATGCCCCACTGAACAGGTGCTGGATCCTGGAACAATGGACCAGACACCTCCCAAGAGAAGGAGCAGTAGGGTTAAGGCATTGCCTTCCCCCTTGCCCCAGGTTGAGGATCAAGTCTCTGAGGAGGCTGATCTCAAGGAACTGAAGGAAACTGAGCCTAAAGAACTTGAACCTGATCAGGTTGAGTTTCTGGGCTCAGGGGGACCCTCCAGAGCAGACCTGGGTAAGGCACAGTTGGACTGCCCCTCACTTGAACCCCTCAGACAGCAGGCTGCTGCTGAGGCTGCTGGGAATGCCACAGGTACCCACAAGGTATACTGGGATGATGGACTCCTCTACTCTGAGTCAAGAGACCCCAAGCCTGGTACGACCAGGAGGCTGGTCATCCCCTTGTCTCAGAGAGGTTTCCTTCTAACCTTGGCCCATGAAATTCCCCTTGCAGGTCACTTAGGCCAGACAAAGACGTGGGACAGGCTTGTCACACACTTTCACTGGCCTCACATGAGTGAAGATACCAAGGAGTTTTGTCGCTCCTGTGTAACCTGCCAAGCCAGTGGCAAATCAGGTGGCACAACAAAGGCCCCCCTCATACCACTACCTGTGGTGGGGGTACCCTTTGAGAGAGTGGGGATTGACATTGTTGGTCCAATGGAACCCCAGACAGCATCAGGGCACAAGTTTATACTGGTGATAGTGGATCATGCCACCAGGTACCCTGAAGCTATTCCCCTTAGGACCACTACAGCACCTGTTGTGGCAAGAGCCCTAATTGGAGTGTTCTCCAGAGTGGGCTTCCCTAAGGAGGTTGTCTCTGACAGAGGTACAAACTTCATGTCAGGATATCTGACTGCAATGTGGAAGGAATGTGGTGTCAACTACAAGTTCACTACACCCTATCACCCACAGTGCAATGGGCTTGTTGAGAGATTCAACAGGACCCTAAAAGGGATGATTCATGGACTACCTGAACCTCTTAGGAGAAGATGGGATGTCCTGATACCCTGCCTCTTGTTTGCTTACAGAGAGGTCCCACAGAAGGGGGTTGGCTACAGCCCTTTTGAGCTTCTGTTTGGGCATCCTGTAAGAGGACCCCTTTGGTAAAGGAAGGATGGGAGAGACCTCTCAAAAAGCCTGGAACAAACATTGTGGACTATGTACTTGGTCTCCGCTCCAGGATGGCTGAGTATATGGAAAAGGCATCTAAAAACCTGGAGGCCAGCCAAGAACTCCAAAAAGCTTGGCATGACCAAAAGGCTGTCCTGACTGTGTACAAGCCTGGACAGAAGGTGTGGGTGCTGGAGCCAGTGGCCCCAGCAGCACTCAAAGACAAATGGTCTGGGCCCCACACAATCATTGAGCAAAAGGGAGAGGTCACCTACCTGGTGGACCTTGGAACTCCCAAGAGCCCCCTCAGGGTGCTCCATGTGAACAGGCTCAAGGCATATGTTGACAGGAAGGACATGAGCTTGCTCATGGCCACAGATGAGGGACAGGCGGAAGAGAGTGACCCTCTCCCAGACCTGCTCACTCAGAATCCTGATGATGGGTCAGTAAATGGTGTTGTCTTTTGTGGCAGCCTCTCTGAGCATCAGCAACAGGATTGTAGACAAGTTCTGCAATCCTTCAGACATATGGTCTCTCTGACACCCAGCCAAACTGATTGGTGTACCCATGAAGTTGACACTGGAGACAGTCTGCCTGTCAAGAGTAAAATCTACAGACAGCCTGATCATGTCAGAGACTGCATCAAGACAGAAGTGCAGAAAATGTTGGAGCTGGGAGTCATTGAGCCTTCAGATAGCCCTTGGGCTAGCCCAGTAGTTCTAGTGCCAAAGCCTCACACCCAGGGTGGTAAGAAAGAGATGAGGTTTTGCGTAGACTACAGAGGACTCAATGCAGTCACTAAGACTGATGCCCACCCAATACCAAGAGCAGATGAACTTATTGATAGATTGGCTTCTGCCAACTACTTAAGTACATTTGACCTGACAGCTGGGTATTGGCAAATCAGGTTAGCTGAGGAAGCCAAACCCAAGACAGCATTTTCTACCCCTGGTGGGCATTATCAATTTGTGGTAATGCCATTTGGTTTGAAAAATGCACCTGCCACCTTCCAAAGGCTGGTGAATCAAGTTCTCACTGGGCTGGATGACTTCTGTGCAGCATATCTTGATGATATAGCTGTCTTTAGTTCCACCTGGGAGGATCACCTGGTCCACCTGAGGAAAGTGTTCGAGGCTCTGCAAAAGGCAGGCCTCACTATCAAGGCCACCAAGTGCCAGATAGGGCAGACACAGGTTGTATACCTGGGCCACCTTGTAGGTGGAGGCCAGGTTCAGCCATTGGAGAGCAAGATACAGGCCATCCAGGACTGGGCTCCTCCAACCACCCAGACTCAGGTTCGAGTTTTCTTGGGCCTGACTGGTTACTATAGGAAATTTGTCAAGAATTATGGGTCCATTGTGACACCACTTAATGACCTGACAAGTAAGAAGATGCCAAAGAAAGTTCAGTGGACAGCAAGCTGTCAGAAAGCATTCAATGACCTAAAGCAGGCCATGTGCACAGCACCTATCCTAAAGAGTCCAGACTACTCCAAAACATTCATTGTCCAAACAGATGCTTCTGAGTTGGGTGTGGGAGCTGTTCTATCTCAGCTGAGTTTTGATGGTAACGACCAGCCCATTGCTTTTATTAGCAGAAGGCTGACCCCCAGAGAGAAAAATTGGTCAGCTATTGAGAGGGAGGCCTTTGCTGTGGTTTGGGCCCTGAAGAAGTTGAGGTCATACTTGTTTGGCACTCACTTCAAGATTCAGACCGACCATAAGCCCCTCTTGTGGCTAAATCAGATGAAGGGTGAAAACCCCAAACTACTTAGGTGGTCCATTTCCCTACAGGGGATGGATTTTACAGTGGAGCATAGACCTGGTACTGATCATGGCAATGCTGATGGGCTCTCCAGGTATTTCCACTTAGAGCAAGAAGACTCACCTGGTCAAGGTTAGCTTATTGTCCCAAAGTTTGGGGGGGGGGGTCATGTAGGAGAGTAGGGTCTGCAATCCTATGATCACCCAGATTTTTGCTTTTTGCTTCACTGGTTTACGACTTTCCCTGGCTGTGGGCCTGCTAATCAGACCCACAGCCTAGCTGTTCTCTCTATTCCAAATTGTACCCAGGTACTGAATTGGCACTGGGCCCTCTCTAACTCCCTGTACCCAGGGCTGAGGTGCACCCAGAAGTCTCCCAGGGGCTGCAGCATGTATTATGCCACCCCTGGACTGATTAACCAAACAGACACAACTGGCTGCTTGACAGCTGGGGGCAAGGTGGTGTACTCACCCTTTGCTTTAGATATAGTATTCCTATATCTAAACCTAAATGGACACACAGATCTCCTATCAGTCACTCCTATGGCAGGCCTTGACAATCCTGAAGGCAGAGTGCTTGGAATCGTGTGAGATAGTGCTCTGGCATGAGCTGAGCCTGTCTGCGGCTTTCGGGATCCATCCCTTTGCCGTTTCCATGATATCGCATACCATATACTCTTAAGTGCATTATAATCCTCGCTGTTATATGCCAACTCTGGTATCGCTTTATCAAAACATGTCGAGTAAGGTGTCATACGAATTGGAATACTAACGCCTCGCCAATTCTGGCGACGGGGTTAGCATTCCACCCTTCTAGAGGGACACAACATGTATGTAACCTGTAACCCCGGTTAAAGTCAGACATAGCCTTAGCTCCACAAAATGGATGCTGCCACCGAGACGCAAGTCTTCCCTCCTGCTGCTGGGAGTCCTCCCAGAGCAGGAGGCAAGGACAAAGGGTTTCCTGTCAGGGGCGGTGCCAGCACCGTCCCAGACAGGATTTTGTGTATCCTAGGTAGGCAGGGCTTTAGAGGAAGGTGACTGCAAGTGGCACCCCGGTGCTCACTGTGCATAGGCCGGCTTGAACCAGTTCCAGGGGCACTCCAGTCCCTGCTCTGGGGAAAAGCCCACCAAAGGAGAGGGGTGTAACCACCCCCCTCCTGGTCCCACCCATAGGGCAGGACCTAGTCGCGTGCCAGCCCCCTTTTTCAGGATAAAGGTAGGAACTGGCCCCCTTCCAAATTAGATCAATCTTTAAATCCTGAACCGACTTTCTACGAGAGGAACTCAAGACTCTTCCTAAGATTTTCTCCCTTGTGACTAAGGAGTAGTCACCCTGCAGCAGCAGGCACCACCCAAGCATCGCGGTCTGCTGTAAGTCTCTCCTCCGGATCAAGACTGCCCAGCACGACGAGAACCGGCTTCCCTGGCACCTCTGACCTCAACCTGCATCATCAGCCCAGCTGTGATCCGTGGGTGTGACGAGACCTCGAGGGACCGGCCATCTTTAAAGACTGCACGAGGCTTGTCCAGCACGACTCCCGAGTGACCCTCGACTGAGTGCTTTGGGGTAAGAGAAGCCCCGACCCTGAGCAGCTCCAGCACCGAAGTTCAGCCCCCCTGCATCCACGAGATCTGTGTGGGGCCCTTCTGCTCTTTGCTGTTCACCGCGTTGTCCAGGTCGCTTGCCCGTTGGCTAGTGGCCCTTTCACGACGCTCCACGACGACAACCACTGCTGGTCTGGTTGCTCCAGACTAGCCCTTGCTCCCCTCCAACAGAGGAGCACCCTGGACCCTCCTGGTCCACTCAAGACGCCATCTTAGGTCCACCGCGTGGGCCTTGCATTTGCCAAGACTTGTTGCCCAATCCTGGGTCCAGCGACGTCAGCAGCAGATACCTTCGTGGGACAGCTCGCACCTCCATCCTGGTCGCCGACAACGCCTCCTGGTCCGAGAGACTGCAGAGCCCAGCAGCGCCCACTCACCTGGTCGAGGTGACTTCGTACGGTGCCACTCTGGTGCCCACCTAAATCACTGGCTAGTGATTCAGAACTTGGTCCCCTCTGCTTTCAGGTCTTCTTCTTCCCTGATCCAGGCTTGGATCACCACGAACTTTCTTCACTGGCCGCCTGCCAGCAACTTCTTTCTTCAGGCTCCTGGTTCTTCAACGAGGGTTTCCGACGTAACTTCAACCCTATGCAGCCGCAGCCCCTGGGCTAGGTAAACCAAGTACTCCGGTGCTTCAGCATAGTCCAACACTCTAAGTGTTCGGATCCACTCTTGTTTTCGACCCACCTAGTTGGGTTCGCCTGAGAACAGTAACTTTGCAACTGCTAGCCTCCATAGACTTTTTCCCGCCTTACGCGTGAGAGTTCCCACTCTGCACACAACGTCCACAGGCCCCCTGCATCTAATCTAAGTGTTTAGAATTGTAGGCCAAGCGATTCCTAAGTCTATGAGAATAGTTACTTACCTGCTAGTAATTCGCATTCCACTCTTGTAATATATGGTTTTTCGTGCCCCTAGGGCATTTGTGTACCATACCCTTCTGTCTTAAGCTGGCTCATGAGGCACTGACCCCCCCCATTGATAAGTATGCATTTGAATACCTCTTATCCCTGGCTATTCTCAACCTCTATGTGTTACTTATTCTGTGTGTGACTGACCGTGTGTTTTCTGAAGGAATGCTTCAACAATCTTCACTGTTTACGCATGATCCCCTATCTTGTATATTTTTGTGTGTTTCTCATTTTCCATTACAGGTGAATTAGAGTTAAGCGCACCTTGGGATCGGCGCATTTTTAATCTATTGTTCTTACCTTGCAGGCAAACTACATTATTAGTGTGGTAGCATATGTGTTGTAATTATTAAAATTGTAGTTACTCACATAGTCCTTTTTTGTTCACTTTTTGTACATACACCTTTTCTACCTATGTGGAGAAACACTAGTGAGTGACAGGGGGATCTCCCCTAGGTCCTGACGAAGAGGCCCCGCGCCTCGAAACATGTTGACCCACTTAGGAGAGAGAGCCCATTAACCTGCTCAATCTCTCCGCTTCACTTTTCTTTTAATAATACCAGCCAGTGTTTAATAAAATTATTTTTTTCCACTAGGCCAGGTATTTTTTACTCACACTTATATCACTCCTGACCCCACTGACACTCACTCCTAACACATAGCACCTCCATCTAAAGGTGCTCCAGCGTATCCGCTTGTCGCAGCACTGCCCCGCCCCGCAGCGGGACGGGAAGACCCCGATGAAGCATGACACCAAGGGCCCTTTTGGTGTGTGAGGGGTATTTTAACAAAGATGGTGTATTCCAATGACATCTGGATACACATCCACCCAATGTGAGGTGGCCCTTTCTGATTAACCTACAACCTCCACGGATATGGCCATGGCTGAAATTGCATTAATCCCCAAACTGGGAAAGGATCTTACCCTTTGCTCTTCCTTCGTCCCATCGCACTCCTAAATACTGATCTGGTTAGGGCGCTTGAATACTGTAAAAATGTCGATCCTCCAAAAGATACTCTACCTTTTTCAGACTCTACCTACGCCCATCCCGGAACATCAAATACAGGGCCTTCAGTGCGAGCTTACCACGTTTATTTGGGGAGGGAATAGACTGCGTTTCTCTAATAAAATACTCCTGCTTCCACGGGATAGGGGAGGATTGGCATGCCCCAACTTGGAGTATTATTGGGCTTCACACCTCTGCTTCGTCTCGGAATGGCTGGCATGGGAGAGTGGAAAAATGTGCTTTAATATGGACAGGGCAGTGACCTGCAGACCCATCTGGGATCTTGCCTAGCTCTCGCGAGAAGTTTGCTCGTGCAGCGCCTACATCGCGGTTCCTACTAAGACGGTGCTTGAGATCTTGGACAAACTGGCAGTACGCAGAGGCCTCACCCCCTTCCTGTCCCCCCATGCCCCAGTGCCCGTAATTCTCACTTTGAGGAGTGGATGGAAGGCAGGTGTAGGACGATTCGGGACCTCTTTATGGGAGAAACCTTCAAACGTTTTAAACAATGCAAGACTTTCATCTAAAAGAGACTAAGTTTCAATACATTCAACTGACACTGGGTCCACGAGCCCTCAATGACACGGGCGGCCACTCGACCCCTCACTGCCTTTGAGCAGCTGGTGCGCTCCTTTGATAACTCTAGGGGCCTGATCTTTCGCACATACCAAGTTCTCCAACACTCACAGTGAGTCATACCCCATCCCTATCAACGGCGGTGCCAATCGGCCTCGGGCACTGATGTCACGGCCGCCCAATGGGAGCACTTATGGCAAGATATCCCAAAGGTTTTCCGTAGCATTGCCCAGCGGGAATCCGCATAACAAGGTTATGACGCAATGATATTACACCCCTCACAGGTTACATAAAATGTTCCCCACCTCCTCGCCTCTCTGCTGGTGTTGTACTAGCGTACCAGGGAATTTTTTGCACATCTGGTGGACATGCCTACTCTTGACCATTTACTGGAAGGAAGTTCAGTCATATCCGACTGTTCATTGGCTACCCTTTGACGCAAAACCCGCTTGTGATTGTCCTGGGCCTTCGGCCGGTGAACCTACCTACTATGACCTGCCATGATAGACACCTCAGTCTCCACATGCTTGGAGCTGCCAAGCAAATCATTGCTCTTTACTGGGAAAAAGCTGAAACACCCCCGATTAACTGGGGTTCACCCGCCTGTGGCACACGAATGCCATGGAACTTCTTACAGCACGTTTGCAGCAACAATACACAATATTTACCAAGTTGTGGCAACCGCTTGTGAATTACCTCTGCAGGCTGGAATACGCTCGACTTCAACCCCCGAGATTGCGGGCCCTGCGCCTATTTGAAGACGCACCGGACGTGGACAGCCTACGGAAGACCGTAGATGAGCCCGCTTGATTTCTGCCCTGGGAGGTGCTTGCATATCAGAGCTTGGGTCCTCCTGCCCTTCCCCCCCCCCCCCCTCCTGAAGTAGATGGTCCAGACCTTTAATTCCGTAACCTCAATGATTCTCAACGCCGCGGTATCTTCATACCTCTGACATCAAATGATGACCGTGCCCCGCCTACCCGCCATACCACCCCCCCGCACTTCGCCTCCTTTTTCCTCTCTGTTCTCTTTGCTGTCTCCTTCTATATCTTCGCACTAGATGACAAATTTACTGTTTTTCGGTGAAAATGTAATGCATACGAGCAGCCTGGACTGATTTGCCCCGCAGGCCAAAGCTTAGTGGGTGTGAATTTTGTTTGAACTGAGACAATTAGATGGATGCCCCACGCTTTCTTTAATTCTGGGACTGTACTTATAAGAGGCTTGCCCTTGTTATTATGTTCCCTCATATACGCCATGCTTTGCACTATATGTACGGTTTTGAAATTCGCTTTGTTGCCTTGGGTGGTGGGCACTACTTGACACTAGGTTATGGCATCTGTTCTCTGGCTGCAGTGCTATGGTGTACTGCTGTAGAGATGATAGATACTAACTTACGATCTGCTCCTGAATGTCTACTATAAATGCCAATAAAAACAAA